>NC_136363.1:3032500-3250000 GCF_037039965.1 Doryrhamphus excisus
TTCTTGTATAATTATGCCTGAGTTTTCCTTTATTTTTTTTTTGCTGTTTTCTTGTTGTAGTTAAATTTAGGGCCGCACTTTGGAGTCCCCCTAATTTAATACAATAAAGCAACACCCTCCTGTTTTATTATAATGTAAAAAAATATATCTCTAAGGTAAACAAAAAATAACAGCATGATTAATCCCGATCAACGATAAAAATCTAGTGATTAATCACAGTTGACTGCCCTAAAATAGCAAGTAGGAGACAAAAAAAAATGACAAAATGTTTTTTTCACCTGCTCTTCTGTGTTGAAGGAATGAAAGTTGTAGTCGTAGGTGAGCTCCGTACCGCTGCTGATGTCCTTGAGCGCAAACAGACCAATTCTGTACACCCCATTAACTGACCTGAAAGTCAGAAGGACTCGGTTAGAGTGAGTTGCGCCTTCCTCATGAATAATCAGTCCATTGCAGAACCAATGAAGCACAAGGACATTTTGCACATCAGCTACAGCAAATATAGCAAATATAAAGCCGTATTTTCAAGGAAGAGATTATTGCAATAAGCAGTACCTTTTTGTCTTATGCAACGTTTCGCCGTTACTATGACAATAAAACAGGGAAAAAAGGAAGAAGAGCTAAGTTCTGCACACTTTTTAAGTGAGGCCCAGTGACAGGATGGCTGACCTTTGAGAGGTCAAAGTCCTCCATTGCTCTTTTTATTTTAGTTAAGCCGCTCTTGGTTACACAAGCGTGCACATCAACATGCAGCCAGCCGTGCCTCGGATTGAGAAGATGGCAGAGGAGGGAAGAACCTCGCAATTTGTCATTGTGGATTATTTCCAGTTGTTGTTATTATTATTTCCACTGTGAACCACAATGGGGGCCGGTAATTATCAGTAATGATAATTACCGGGCATCCCTAGTTATAAAATATATATATATTTATATATTTTTTCCAATTGTTGAGAGTATCAACAATTGGTATATTATATTATTTATATTTACATTTATATTTATTACCATAATTATCAGTACTGATAATTATCGGACATCCCTACTTAGAAGATATATACATATTTATATATTTTTTCAATTGTTTTTTTTTTCAATTCCAAAATGCCAACCAGTATATTTATATTTATATTTATATTTATATTTATATTTATATTTATATTTATATTTATATTTATATTTATATTTATATATTACCATGATTATCAGTACTGATAAATATCGGACATCTCTAGTTATAAAATATATATATATATATTTATATATTTTTTCAATTGTTGAGAGTATCAGAAGGAATAAATTCCAAAATGCCAACCAGTATTATATTTATATTATATTATTTATATTTATATATTTATTACCATTATTATCAGTACTGATAATTATCGGACATCCGTAGTTATAAAATATATATATATATTTATATTTTTTTCAATTGTTGAGAGTATCAGAAGGAATAAATTCCAAAATGCCAACCAGTATTATATTTATATTATATTATTTATATATTTATTACCATAATTATCAGTACTGATAATTATCGGGCATCCCTAGTTATAAAATATATATTTTTTTTCAATTGTTGAGAGTATCAGAAGGAATAAATTCCTAAATGCCAACCAGTATTATATTTATATTATATTATTTATATATTTAGTACCATAATTATCAGTACTGATAATTATCAGACATCCCTAGTTATAAAATATATATATATTTATATATTTTTTCAATTGTTGAGAGTATCAGAAGGAATAAATTCCAAAATGCCAACCTCAAGAGAATAGCATTTTCATCAACTATACACGAGAACCCAAACGCATCGCCAAAATGACCAGCGGGAGGTAGAAAGACGCTCTGACGCTCACCACTTCTGCATCTCACAGTTGGGTTCACAACTGTGGTTGATGAAGCGTGCCTCATTGCCCATTCTGTAGCTGTCAATCACCATGCCACTATCCAGGTTGAGACAGTAATGGCCACTGTGAGCAAAGTACTGTTGCATCATACGACTCCTAAAAAAACACAAGTTCCAATTTAACAAAAAATAACAAATAATAGTAATAATAATAATAATAATAATGCTCCTGTACAGTGCATGGTTTCGAGCATCTCACCTGAACTCGTGCTCGCTGACCACTTCTCCCAGGTACTCGATAATGAACTGACCAGACCGTAGACTCTCCTTGGTACGGATGCCCCAGCCCTTGCCCTCGGCACGAAATCGCTCCAGACATTGGACCCATTCGTGCCTCTGGATGTGCTGGTTGTCACACTGCTCGCGGCATGGACAAGTGCTGGGCGAGCATTCGGCAAAACTCATCCTGGAGAAATTGCCAAGAGATTTTACGTCGATACAACTAGAGTGTGATTTGATGTTTATGTTTATATTCATAACAGTTGTATTATAAGTCGTTGAATGCTGGTTCTTTGGAGGCATTGTTGTGTTACCTATTCAGGCAGTCATCCAGACAGCCTTTTTCGTTTGTGTTCTCGGGGCCTCGACAGCTGCAGGTAGTTGTTTCATAACCAGAGAGGGGCTTGACATCGACATATACATCTGTGAAACAAATAAGGAAGGTGTGGTCAGTCAACATCACGTAAACCCACGCTGCCTGCCTGACAAAGTATATGCTATACAATTTAGTATGTTATAGTGGAATTGAATAACGACTTTGAGTACTTACTTGATCTGATTTTTTTATAAAGAGGGACGTCAGGCCTCTTGTATAGCTGGAAAAAAAATAAACAAAAGACAGCCTCATGAGGAAAAACAGTAGACAAGGCTGCACGGCGGTCGAGTGGTTAGCGTACAGGCCTCACAGCTAGGAGACCTGAGTTCAATCCCACCCTCTGCCATCTCCTGTGTGGAGTTTGCATGTTCTCCCCGTGCATGGGTGGGTTTTTTTTTCCCGGGTACTCCGGTTTCCTCCCACATTCCAAAAACATGCTAGGTTAATTAGCCACTCCAAATTGTCCATAGGTATGAATGTGAGTGTGAATGGTTGTTTGTCTATATGTGCCCTGTGATTGGCTGGCCACCAGTCCAGGGTGTACCCCGCCTCTCGCCCCAAGACAGCTGGGATAGGCTCCAGCACGCTCATGACCCTCGTGAGGATAAGCGGTAGAAAATGAAGGAAGGAAGGAAGGAAGGAAGGAAGCAAGGAAGGAAGCAAGGAAGGAAGCAAGGAAGGAAGCAAGGAAGGCAGCAAGGAAGGAAGGAGGCAAGGAAGGACGCAAGGAAGAAAGCAAGGAAGGAAGCAAGCAAGGAAGCAAGCAAGGAAGCAAGAAAGGAAGCAAGAAAGGAAGCAAGTAAGAAAGGAAGCAAGCAAGGAAGCAAGCAAGAAAGGAAGCAAGCAAGCAAGGAAGCAAGCAAGCAAGCCAGCAAGGAAGCAAGGAAGGAAGCAAGCAAGCAAGGAAGGAAGCAAGGAAGGAAGGAAGCAAGGAAGCAAGCAAGGAAGCAAGCAAGGAAGCACGGAAGGAAGGAAACAAGGAAGCAAGGAAGGAAGGAAGGAAGGAAGCAAGGAAGGAAGCAAGGAAGGAAGGAAACAAGGAAGGAAGGAAGCAAGGAAGGAAGGAAGCAAGGAAGGAAGGAAGCAAGGAAGCAAGGAAGGAAGGAAACAAGGAAGGAAGCAAGGAAGGAAGGAAGGAAACAAGGAAGGAAGGAAGCAAGGAAGGAAGGAAGCAAGGAAGGAAGGAAGCAAGGAAGGAAGGAAACAAGGAAGCAAGGAAGGAAACAAGGAAGCAAGGAAGCAAGCAAGGAAGCAAGGAAGCAAGGATGGAAGGAAGGAAACAAGCAAGGATGGAAGGAAGGAAACAAGGAAGGAAAAAAGGAAGGAAACAAGGAAGGAAGCAAGGAAGGAAGGAAGGAAGGAGGGAAGCAAGGAAGGAAGCAAGGAAGGAAAGTTGAGGCACACAATATGACTGCTCACCTGATCATGTTTCCACAGCCAGAGGATGTCATAAGGCAGTTGGAAATCGATGCGTTTCTGTCTCAAGTATTTTCCTGAAGCATCAAACAGAAAAAAAAAAAATGATGTGAAAACTGAAAAACAGTGTTGATCTGCAACTTAAGGCCCGGAAAACTTACTGAAAGCTTATTTGCTTAACCCCCCACCATAGAGACACACAGCAATTTGTGGTTACCAATAAAAGGTGTGCTGCCAGACATTATTTTCCCAACCACATGCGACTGAGAGGACAACTCCTACTGCTGAGCTTTGATGAAGCTTTGCTGTTTTGTTGTCATTCCTTTGAACCACATTACATGACCAGTGTAGACACAGCTCAGTTAAGAATAGATTCACTACCGCAGGAACACGTTAGGCCTCATGCTGCTGGTGTTTTTATGGTGTTTGCAGTAATCCCTCGTTTATCACTGTTTAGTGGTTCCAGTACGAGGATTGGTAATGGTAATGGTTTTATTTCATTTGAACATGCATCAGATTACAATTGAATGCATCCCATAATCAGTTCACAGTTCCACATGTCCAAAAGGAGTAGGAAGAAGCAAAGCTTATTAAATCCTACCCCTCCATCTGGTACTTTTACAATCAGTAACTGTTACATTTGTTCACTTCCTGCTTTCCTAATATCGTTTAGATTTTTTTTTTTTTTTAATTTTTCTCTTTTTACTTTTTAAAAAAAGTTTCAGGTTTTGGGTGCAAATGAAGATCAAAGAAGTTACCATATACGGTTCCTTGCCCATTTAGGGTATGGAAAAGGGACAGGTCAAACTGCACAAGGTGACATCAACAGAGTTACTGTAGTTAAGAGTGACTGTGATTGATGTCACTTCCTGTGATGTTGTCTGATCTTGGCTGATTGGCATGAGAAAGTCACATGACTCTGTTGCCTTGCTGAGACATGGGGAAAACCCTGTTTTTTTTTTTTAAGTTACCATATATGATTACTTGACTATTGCACTGAAAGAAGCTCTCCAATCTCATGTTGTACATCTTGTATAATAACAATAAAGGCCATTCCATTCCATTCCAAATGATGCAAACACCCACCGAGTATTGTGCAATGTGGATTTGGTCCACTTGTGCAATGACCCGTGACAACTCATCATTACCTCAACGACCCGAGTCAACAAAAAATCCACAAGTACGAGTACAAATATGCATATATATTAAGTTTTCATTGACTGTCAGTATCCATAAAACAAGACAGACATGTGACTCACCAACATGTATGGGTGCTGGAAATAATCCATACTCATGTTCCCCAGGTATGTACTCCAGTTTCTCTTTCTTTAGCTGCAGGAGTTGACTGCGGGGGCTGGAAAAAAAAAAAAAAAAAAAGTAAAAAAATAAAAAAAAGTAAAGCCCTGAGGTAAAAAGTGTGACTTGAGGTCAAGTGAAGACTTACTCTTCGGTCTTATACACATCAGAGTAAAGTCCCGCCTTCTGGAACTTCTTCTTTGGAGGTCTAGCTGGTCTCTTCTCCCGTTGGCTGGTGGTCATGGGGATGGCTGACGTTTGCTCCTTAGAGTCGGCGTCTTGACGTTCAGTGGCGTGATGACCGTCTGTCTTAGTCTCCCCTGAGCTAAGGACAGAATCGTGTTTAAACAGGTTACATGTACATCGAACACTAAAATTAATATGCATTCAGATATAGAGCGGAACTATGTTTATGTTAGCGCGCAGACCTCACAGCTAGGAGACCAGGGTTCAATCCCACCCTCGGCCATCTCTGTGTGGAGTTTGCATGTTCTCCCCGTGCGTGCATGGGTGATCACTAAACTCATCACACAGCAACTTAACACTCCCAAGTTATAACTAATAAATATACAAACATATACCGATATATCGGCTGCACGGCGGTCGAGTGGTTAGACCTCACAGCTAGGAGACCAGGGTTCCCGTGCATGCATGGGTGATCACTAAACTCATCACACGGCAACTTAACACTCCCAAGTTATAACTAATACATATACAAACATATACCAATATATCGACTGCACGGCGGTCGAGTGGTTAGACCTCACAGCTAGGAGACAAGGGTTCAATCCCCACCCTCGGCCATCTCTGTGTGGAGTTTGCATGTTCTCCCCGTGCATGCATGGGTGATCACTAAACTCATCACACAGCATGTTAACACTCCCAAGTTATAACTAATAAATATACAAACATATACCAATATATCGGCTGCATGGCGGTGGTCGAGTGGTTAGCGTGCAGAAATCACAGCTAGGAGACCTGAGTTCAATCCCACCCTCGGCCATCTCTGTGTGGAGTTTGCATGTTCTCCCCGTGCATGCATGGGTGATCACTAAACTCATCACACAGCAACTTAACACTCCCAAGTTATAACTAATAAATATACAAACATGTACCAATGTATCGGCTGCATGGCGGTGGTCAAGTGGTTAGCGCGCAGACCTCACAGCTAGGAGACCTGAGTTCAATCCCCCACCCTCGGCCATCTCTGTGTGGAGTTTGCATGTTCTCCCCGTGCATGCATGGGTGATCACTAAACTCATCACACAGCAACTTAACACTCCCAAGTTATAACTAATAAATATACAAACATGTACCAATGTATCGGCTGCATGGCGGTGGGCAAGTGGTTAGCGCGCAGACCTCACAGCTAGGAGACCTGAGTTCAATCCCCCACCCTCGGCCATCTCTGTGTGGAGTTTGCATGTTCTCCCCGTGCATGCATGGGGTTTTTTTCCGGGTCCTCCGGTTTTCCTCCCACATTCCAAAAACATGCTAGGTTAATTGGTCACTCCAAATTGTCCATAGGTATGAATGTGAGTGTGAATGGTTGTTTGTCTATATGCGCCCTGTGATTGGCTGGCCACCAGTCCAGGGTGTACCCCGCCTCTCGCCCGAAGACAGCTGGGATAGGCTCCAGCGCAGCAGTAGTTATGTTGACATGTTAATAAATTAATATGCATTCAGATGTAGAGCAGAACTATGTTTACCTCTGGAAGTGACGGATCTCATCCTGGGCAAGCCATCCCCTTCCAGATCCCGGTCTGGATCTCGCCACCAGGCTGCTCAGGTTCTGTTCTTTGTCCGGCAATTGCTCCATCGTGTCTTCGACCTCCCCTTCTTCCTGTTCTTCTTCTTCTTCCTCCTCGCCATCATCCCGCTCCCAGTGTTTCCTTTTCTGGCCTTTGCTTCTCTGGTCTTTGACAACTGACTCTATGGTATCTTTGACAGTGTCCCCATCCCAGAGCCTGCCCCCCATTGGCCGATCACCCACTCCCACTCTGTGCCGTGTTTGATTTAGTTCAATGGCAGGCGGTGGCGATGGCGTCGGCGAGGGTAGCGGGTGTTTCCTGGGGCGTCCGGGGCCTCTCTTTTTCACCATATTGTTTCCCGTTCGAGCTTGCCTCTGCAGCTTCTTGGCACGGAGGATTTTGTTGACATGATGGAGGCTGTGCTTGGATGGCTGAGCGCGATGAGGCTGGTGAGGCAGGGAAGCGTCGGGGCAGCAGTCTTTGGGAGGGAAAACGCACGAGGAGGCCGATGAGCCGTGAGAGTAAAACATGGACGACTGGCGATGGAGTTGCTGGCGACGGTGCATGGATCCTTCAGGTCCTTCGGAGGTTGCGGAGAGGTTGCCGGCTCTTGTCGGTATATTTGGAGTCTCTTTTTTTTTTTTTAGAAACAGAAGAAAAAAAACAATTAATTAAATGATTTGTGCAATTTTATTGCAGATCTTTGCATTATACAGTATCAGTTATCACATTCATATCAGTTTATGTTATTGTTGTGAATGTCATTTTCTTGGCTTTGTTGTACACTTGTTTGAATCCAGTTCATAGATGTTCTGTTAGAAGGAAGATTCCGCGGTTAAAAATGTTTTATTAAGTAATAACTTTCATTTTGTTATTGTTTTTTTTCAAACTTTTTGATATCATGACAACTTTAACTTTCCTCTTGTGTTAGCTTTCTGGTATCATGTCTTATTGTTAACGGGTCGGTTTCCATTAAATTTGCTTCTCATGTATTGGTTACCTTCTTAGGTTTCCTCATCCATGAAAATGTTGTTTTTAATACTTTTGGTGTGAGCATGTAGGCCTTTTTTGTCACTATACCCCTCAATTTCAATTTCCATAAATGGTAAAATTATATATATAAATATATATAATTTAAATATATAATTAAATTTTAAATAATAAAAATTAAAAAATATATAATTTTATTTATATTTATATATATAAAGAATATTATATATATGTTAATTTGTTAATTTTAATCTGAAAAAAATAATTTGTCTACCCACCAACTGTATGTAGTTTCTTAAGTTTTTATTATTTGCTGTTTTATTATTATTATATTTATTTATTACTGATTGATTGATCTTCTTTTTCATCAGCAGAAAAATAAAAATTAAGATATTTGAGAACAGTGGAATGTTTTATCAGAGCTTTTCTTGTAGAAAATCGGAACCCAAGCACTGAAAAAGTTTGTATATTTTTCTGTTTTTAATAAATGCGTTTTTTTTTTGTTTGTTTTTTTTGGGGGGGGGGGGGGAACCTTGCCCAGACCCTAGCTCCAGTGGCCCCCAGGTAAATTGAGTTTGAGACCCCTGGCCTAAATGAATACATATACTTTCTTCGTTGAAAGTCAAAAGTCCATTATGTTTCCCCAATAACTCATTTTGACAACCCAACAGATCAGCAGTCGAGCTAAAATTGATTTTAAATCATTGTTGGATCCGTGTCAGATTAGTAGACAAACATTGATTTCCATCAATCACATGTTCATACACTCGGAATACTTTTCATTTCATTGTTTCCCACTATAGAGTCCAGTCTGTGACCACCACACGACCCCTGAGTACTAATCCAGGATTACCCTGTCTTGGTTTGAAGTTAAAACAGCACCATTCCGAGACTAAACAGGGGCCTTATTCTATTCCCCCCCAACACACATTTCCAATGTGGCATGAACCAAGAAAAACATTAACTTAGCAACAACAGCTAAGGGTCTGCTAAACAATCGGACCAGGTTTTACGGACTGGACACTCAAAAGCGACATAAACTAAATATAACTTGCTAAGAAAATACTCCACGCCTTTGCTAAGATGAGTATTGGCTGAAATACTACATCAACTGTGGTCATCCGCATTTTCAGTGCAGTTATTATGTATTTTTTTGCCAAGCCCATAACCACTACTAAGCGCTACCAAATGTCAGGCAGTGTGCGCGTAGATCATTTTACCGTTTTTTTTTCCCTCCAGAAACAACTTTATGTAGGAACAGAAAAAACAATAATACATGATACTAGCATTGCTTGTTTTTAAAGCAGTGGGGTCCAAAGTGCAGCCTGGGGGCCATTTTTGGCAGGAAGGTGCCTTTTTTGTATTCTTATAGGCTTTTGGCATGTTGTAAAAAAATAAAAGGAATGAATAAATTGGCATTTCTAACACACAAGACGGAATTTGAACCACACTTTAAGTACTTTAAGCACACTATTAACTATTAACAATTCTATGTTTGATCAAAGTTACTTAAGATTTGTCAGATCTAACACAATAGCCACGTTTACATGGACCCAAATATTCCAATTCCATTCAGGTTATTTGCTCAAACGGAAAGAATGTAACCTATATATATATATATATATATATATATATATATATATATATATATATATATATATATATATATATATATATATATAAATTTATTCTTTTATTTTTATTTTTTATATGCTACTCATAATATTATGAGTTTATTCCCTTGTGAGGATAAGCGTTAGAAAATTAATGAATGTATGAATGAATATTATGAATAAATAGTTATTCCAACAAGCGAAAGAAAAACTCCAGGAAGTCGGTATCATGTGATGTTGATGTTTACGTTTTACTGGGCATGCCCCCCATTGACTATTCTGGTTGATTATAGCGCCGCATGTAGACACGTGATTGGAATATTCCTTTCCATGTATACCGTTGCTTTCGGAAAGGTCATTCGATAAGATTCCGCGGCTACTGTCATTGTGCCCATGAGCAAGACACTCCCACTCATCGTCCCTCCGGTGCGGACCATACTGGTGTGTGAATGTGAATGAATGTTTTGGTGGTGGTTGGAGAGGCCGTAAGGCACAAATTGGCAGCCATTATTCGGTCATATTACCCCAAGGCAGCTGTGACTACAGATGTAGTTTACCACCGCCAGTGTATGTGACTGAATAATGTGTTGACTTCTTTGATTTCTTTGTTGAGAGGCTGTCTAATAAAAGTGGCGACGATTTTCACTTACCTAATTCTCTTCTCTCTGCCGAAATCGAAGGGTCCTTCCTTAGTTTTCGTTCCAAAGAGGAGAAGCTGGCGTTCCCTGGCGCTGCCTCGTTCTTCCTGTTCCGACACCCCCTCAAGTTAGTGCGGGTGAAGGCGGAGGCAAACAAGTTTGTGAGATTGGGAGAATCGTGGCCCCTGGGTTCCACGTCTTCGGTGGGCGTGAGAGGCTCCTCGTCTTCACTGTCTGAGCAAGCAGGAAGTTCTTGAGCGCGTCCGTCTGAGAAAGGGCCTTGACTGGGCAATACGTGACGACGTGAAAGCTTCGAGTAGTCGTTCTCGGGGCTCCCTAATCTAAACCAGGACTCCGCCGAGTGTTGGTTTTTGGAGCCGTTTCCCAGAGTTAGTCTCGAGGGTCCCAAACAAGACACCGAGCTTTCTTTGCGTTTGTACCGATCTGCAGAAGACGAGGATGAAGAAGACGGAGAGTTGGATAACGCGGCACCACCCGGCTTGCTGGAACTGTTGCCGGAGGTTCTCCGTCCAAAGCGGCATTGTTGCAAGGACTCCGCCATTCCCAGGCTACCGAGTCTTTCCGCTTTGCCTAATGCTCTGCCGTCAGACAAACCCGGCCCGGTTCGATTCCCCGGTGCTCCTATAGCTTCTTCTTCGTCTCTGTCGTCGTCGGCGCATCGCTCTCGGTGTTTGTGTCGGTGTTTGTGTTTGTGGTGCCAGTTGAACGACAACTCGGAGGACATGGGTGGGTAAAGAACGGGGGACCTTCCTCCTCCTAGGTAGTCCTGCCTAAGTAGCTTGTGTTTCTTCTTGTGGAACTTAGAAGGGTTTAGGAGGAGGTGCGAGGGGTGGTGATGATGCATGTAAGATGTCGGGGGAGGTGGAGGGAAAGTGGGCGAATGAGTAGAATGGTGAGAAGGGGCGGTGTGGGGCGACTGATGATGTGGGTGAGGATACAGAGCGCTAGCCGGAGGATAGCCCCTGTAGTAACCCAAACCGAGGGGTCCGGAGGAATAAGGAACACTGTAGGACGGATGGTAGAAGCCGCCGCCGGAGAGTGGGAATCCGAGCCCTGGTACAAAAGCTACTTCGGACATGGACTCTCTGGGTTTCGGGGGTCGCCCGCGTTTCTTTTTCATGTCCGGTTTGCGGACATAGTGCAACGGGTCGCAGGAGTACGCAGGGTGGGAATAGAAGCTGCCAAAGTTAACCCTGAAGATTGTGGGCAGGAGATCTCGGTGGATGTAATGATGTGGCGGAGGGCCAGTGGGGCTACTTAAACCGGCGGCGCGGTTGGCGACTCCCGGCATTCTTTTTGCTCCTGCTGACAATGCGATGCCGCTGCCAAGGCGGTGCCCCGTGGTACGGTGCGCTATGCGGATTTCACTCATTCTTATAACAATTTCATCCAGTTCAGCGAGAAAGTTCGGGTCGATGCGCCGGGAGCGGAGTTGGAGGTATTTCTTCTTGCGTTTTCTTTTCTGTCGTTTAAGCTTTTCATATCCCGGGCACCCGTGGTTACGGCGTTTACATTTATGTTTATGTTTTTCCTTGTGTCCCATTAGGGACGCAGAGGAAGCCGCCGGGTGAGGTCTCAGCGGATCCGGCGATAACCTTGTTGCGTGCGGAGACGGAGAAGGCGACGGATGTTCCACGAGCACGGCCGAGTGCCGCCGTCTGCCTCTAGAATTAAGCCCCATGCGGGCGCCCACAGCTGAACCGATGACTCCAGGTATTAATAACCCGCTGCCGATCCCGGCCGCCAACCCGATTCCTCCCAAGCCTCCTGCTCCGGCTTTCTCGCCACGATCGGAGGTGCTGTTGTTGTCGGTTCCGATACCGCTGTCACTGGGCACTGTTTCCTCGCTGTGGGACTCGCTGACCGGGGATGGGGTGGCTTCTTTCAGTTCACTGAGCGGGGCGGGCGAGGTGGGGTGAAGCGGCCGAGGAGGGGATAGCTTGTGGTAGTTGTAGTGCTGCCTGTAGTGGTGGTGGTGGTGGGGGTGGGGGTGGTGGTATCCACGGAAAGATGACTTTTTCTGAGAGCCCGACGTCGCCATCGATAAGGTCGAGCCAAGGACAGGATTGCGGAGATTCGGGGCGGAGAAAGTCGGAGGGGGGAAAACGAACGTGCTGTGACTGTGATGGGTGTTTGAATAGTGCGAATGACCGGAAAAGTGCACCGATCCCGGCTCGACGAAACTGGCGTCGCTAATGGGACTATGGCCGCCGCTCGATTGGGAGAGAGACGGGGAAGGGAATATTTCCGAGTGTTGCTGAGACTGATGGTGATGCAGAGGAGACGTGGTGGTGGTGGTGGTTGGGGACAGGAAGGGTTCCGGCGGTGCCGTCGATGCCGTGGCGCTCGCCGCTTTCGGTTTACGACCCCTCCTCTTACCCATATATATTGTGCCTTTTTTGCTAACGTTAATTAGCGGTCCTAGTTTCCCGCCGAGCGAAGCGGCCAGAGACGACAAAGACTGCGATGCGGCTCCCACGGATCCAATGACCGCGCTCGGGGTCACTTTGGGAGGGTCTTCTTTTCTCGGTCCTAACAGGATCTGACTAAGAATCCGCTTCCGTTTGACACTTTTCATCTTGTTGATTTTACCGATGATTGTTTTCATAATCAGCTGACCGTTGCCTTTGTTGTGATATCGCCGATCTCCTGAGTCCCCTGCCTCGGGAGCTAATGTCGGGGGGTGACTCTCTTGGGGTAAGTTCGGCGGGAGCCGCTTCGGGCGTCCACGTTTTCGAAGCATAGGTTTCGGCGGGTTCAGGTCAATCTCCGGATGCAGAACAGGGGGGTCTGGTTCTTCTTTAGACTTTAAAAAAGTTGAATAAACCTTCGATGTTGCCAATTTATTCGACGGACGCCGACAGGCTGGCGCGTCGAGCGTTGGCATCTTGGACTTTGGTCTTCCCCTTTTCTTGACCTGGGGTTGGAAGATATGCGACATTGAACTTTGTTGGAGAATATTTGGTTTGGTTTTATTTGAGCTGGGAGGTCTCCCCACTGGTCTCTTAACCGCGGTATCCAAGGCGGACGATAGGGGTATGGTGGTTTTGCTCTGGTCAAAGGGCCCGTCGTGGCCTGCTCTTTGACTATGTACTTTGTTGATAGCGCGGCTCCAGCGAGGCTTCCGTCCTCGACGTTTTTTAAGAGGTTTACTGTCCTGCTCAGTCGCAGAATCCATCGAAGAATCCGGAGACTCGTCTCGGAGAGGAGTTTGTGGGCTGTCTTCAAGATCTGGTTCGGGTGAAGTGGATGCTCTTGGTCTTACGGCTTCCGGGGGGCTGCTGGTGCGTCCCCGGTTGGGGCTACGCTTACACGGGCTCAAGTTCATGTCCCGATCCGCTCGGATTGACTGACTGCAAGACCCTTTGTCTTTGCCTTCCGGCTTTGCTATTCCTGTCGAGGAGCAATGGGTCAGGTCTCTGGAGATGTCCCTTCCCGGTTCCCTCAGATTTGGAACGCCGTCGTCTGCCGAGACGGGCGTCTCTCGAGCGTGGTCGGCTAGCGAAGCGGCCGGGGAGCTTCGGTGACTGATCCTTTGCTCGGCTGTCGTGGTCGGGGAGGGGGAAAGCGGACGAGACGGCAGAGTTGTTGTGCTGGGTGAGCAGAGAGTAGCGCACGTCTGCGGTTTCGGAATGCTACCGTTCATGTTGTCGCTGTTGATGTCCTTCGCCGAGGAAGGGAGTCGGGTACTTCCGCAGGTGAGCGCCGTAGTACCGCTATTACCGCCGCTTGGGTTTATACTGCCGCTACTGGGTTTCCCGGTCCCATCTGCGTCCTCCTTCGTTTTTAGCGTCAAGGTGGGCGAGTTCTCGACAACGCTGTCTTTGTTCCGAGAACCGTACGGCCGACCAGGCGGCCGTGACACCGGGAGCGGGGGAGAAAGGTGAGCAATTCTTGAATAGGTGTTCCGATTGGCCATAGCTCGGTCTCGCTGCTTTGCGGTGGGGGTCATAAAACCTGAGCTTGAAATGGGGGCAGCGGCGTCGGTCTTAGCAGGTTTGACGGGCTTGGGGGTCTTTGACGGCGGACAGGTCGCTATGAGCTGAGCTAATTTCTCCGTGACGGTGGGGGCTCCCCAGCTTTGAACGTCCTTGTCCTTGTCTCGTTGGCTTTCACTGCTGTAGGTGTACTGAGGAGTTTTAACGCCTTCACCGCTAGCTTCTTTTGATACAGGCGTCGGTGACGAAGGTGACGACGCCCGCTGGTTGAATTGCAAAGTTGGCGTTTTCTTCCCAGATGGGTGAAGTTTGCCATCCGTGAGAGGGCGATGAAGATTCAGGGGTCGCTCAGATGTGGCGGTAGCTACTTTAGTATCTGACTTTGCATCCGATACGCCGTCCATCTTTGGGGGACCCTGTAAAAAAACAATGCATTAAAAGTTACTGTGAGCTAACAGGTGGTTGATGAACAACTGCAAAGTATTAGAAATAATACAAATATATTCAAATCAATACAAATAAACCAGCATGAAAACTGGCTGATTACTCGCTGGTTTTCAAGAGCTAATGCTAAAAAACTGCTGCAATTACATATGGTCAGGCATATTCTGCATTCGATTCCACCGGTTTGCATTGCATAGTCCATTATGAAATGTGTTTGTTTACATTGTGATGTGTGAACAGAACATGCTCATTTCATTCATTCATTCATTTTCTGCCGCCTATCCTCGGACAAGAGGCGGGGTACACCCTGGACTGGTGGCCAGCCAATCACAGGGCACATATAGACAAACAACCATTCACACTCACATTCATACCTATGGACAATTTGGAGTCGCCAATTAACCTTGGACCTTGGTTTTTGGAATGTGGGAGGAAAACCGAAGTAATGCACATGGAGAACATGCAAACTCCACACAGAGATGGCCAAGGTTGGAATTGAACTCGGGACTCCGAGCTGTGAGGCCTGGCGCTAACCACTCGATCGCCATGCAGCCGCACATATTTTTATTCATTCATTTTCTACCGCTTTTCCTCACGAGGGTCGCGGGGGGTGCTGGAGCCTATCCAAGGCTGGAGCGGGTACACCCTGGACTGGTGGCCAGCCAATCACAGGGCACATATAGACAAACAATCATTCACACTCACATTCATACCTATGGATGAATTTGGAGTCGCCAATTAACCTAGCATGTTTTTGGAATGTGGGAGGAAAACCGGATTAACTGGAGAAAACCCACGCATGCACGGGGAGAACATGCAAACTCCACAAAGAGATAGCCGAGGGTGGAATTGAACCCTAGTCTCCTAGCTGTGAGGTCTGCGCGCTAACCACTCGACCGCCGTGCCGCCCTTAAAGATGTTGATGTGAAGCAAAATAATAGACATGGTCGAGGGTGGAATTGAACTTGGGTCTCCTAGATGTGAGGCCTTGCACTAACCACTCCACCACCATGCAGCCGCGCATATTTTTATTCATTCATTCATTTTCTACTGCTTTTCCTCACGAGGGTCGCGGGGGGTGCTGGAGCCTATCCCAGCTGTCTTTGAGCGAGAGGCGGGGTACACCCTGGACTGGTGGCCAGCCAATCACAGGGCACATATAGACAAACCACCATTCACACTCACATTCATACCTATGGACAATTTGGAGTCGCTAATTCATCTAGCCAATTAACCCACACATGCACGGGCACACAGACATGGCCGAGGGTGGAATTGAACTCAGGTCTCCTAGCTGTGAGGCCTGGCGCTAACCACTATACCACCATGCAGCTGCACATATTTTCATATTAAACAATAACTGCTCCAATCTGTAAGCCTTTGGACAATATAATATACCTTAACTTCTGTAATTCTCAAAAAGTAAAAATCGTATTGTAGAGATTCAATACACAGTTGCCATTCTTTGCAACACTATTACAATTCTTAATGTGCCCTTAACTGTTTCAATTTAGTAGCAATAAATAGCATTGAGCGCGGCCCGGGCAAGTCAATAACACTTAACTAGGGTCAGACTGGGGACAAGGAGGGAGAGCTGTGGAGGTCATCCAGAGGAGGGGGATGTGGTGGGGGAAGGGGGACAAGGGCGAGCAGTGACACAGACAAAATAGAGCGCAGATCACCAGAGGCCAGTGTAAAGAAAAAACAGGCCCACATACGACACAAAGACTATTTAATGAGCGCACCACTCCATCATCTCAAATGATACAATAGTTCATTTGGAGTTGAAACAATATTGTGGAAAAAAATTAAAATTAAAAGTAATGCTTTTTAAATTACATTATTTTCATACAATTTTTTAAATTTATTTTCTTGTTAAAATATATTTTTAGAATGTGCCGCAAGCCAATAAAAAAAACAATAACTTTGAACACCCCTGAGCAAGGGCAACATATGCTAGGCAGTGAAAATAAAGTAATTTGAAGCCGAAGACATACAATAGCTTTAAGTTTTTATGACGGCGAAGCACCTTTTGTTTGGCTACCGGCACCCGAGCTTTTAAAATGCGAAAAACCTTTTCTTTTTTTCTTTTAAATACAGGAACAATATTTCACCAGGATGCATCGCTGCACTAACTGAAATCAATATTTATGCCAGTGTATTTTTCACAAGTTCTGACATGCCATATAACTCATTTTGTCATGTAAATTGGGACAAAATAGCCTATTTGTACAGGAAAATATAATAACAATCAATGCAGCACTGTATGTTATACCTCGCATTTAATAGTATCTTATTTAATTTATTGTCCAATTAAAAGCAGGAATACTACGGTCCACATAGCCGTGAAACATGCAACTTGCATTTGTTCACTTCCTGCTTTCCTAATATAGTTTAAGTTGGGGGGTTTTTTTGTTGTTTTTTTGTTTTAAATTTTAAAATTTTAATGTTTTTTAATTTTTAAATGTAATTTTTACTATGTTTATTTTTATTTGTACTTCGGTTTCCTCCCACATACTTTTACAATCAGTAACTGTTACATTTGTTCACTTCCTGCTTTCCTAATATAGTTTAAGTTGTTTTTTTCATTTTGTTTTTTTGTTTGTTTTTTGTTGTATTTTTTTTATTTTAATTTTTTTTAATTTTTTTATTTTAATTTTATTTTTACTATTTTTATTTTTACTTATTTTTATTTGTACTCCAGTTTCCTCCCACATTCCAAAAACATGCTAGGTTAATTGGTAATGGTAATGGTATTATTTCATTTGAACATGCATCAGATTACAATTGAATGCATCCCATAATCAGTTCACAGTTCCACATGTCCAAAAGGAGTAGGAAGAAGCAAAGCTTAGTAAATCCTACCCCTCCATCTGGTACTTTCACAATCAGTAACTGTTGCATTTGTTCACTTCCTGCTTTCCTACTATAGTTTAAGTTTGTTTTAGTTTTTTTTAAATTGTAATTGTAATTTTAGACCGGGAAGTCTGGGCTTCCCTACTGAGACTGCTGCCCCCGCTGTTACATTTGTTCACTTCCTGCTTTCCTAATATAGTTTAAGTTTTTTTTTTTTTAATAAATATTATTATTTTTTTATTATATATATATTTTTTGTTGAATCACAACACTTAACACCGCCCCGTGTTACCCACTTACTCGTTTTCCTGCTGTACTCCCATTCACTTGAGGAGTCGCCGGGGAAGCTGCGCTGGCTGCGGGAAGTCCAGGAGGAGGCGGTGTCGAGGCTTTAGAAGATGGGTTGGATGAGGATGAAGAGACGGGTCTGCTCACACTCGGGCTCTGCTCCTTCTCTTTTTCCCTGACATGAGACGGACTCTGGCTTTGGCTGCCTGGTCCGTCAGCTGTATTCCCTGCACGGTTCCCTCGAGCGCTACCGCCTCCCCGCCCCGTGTTCCTCATTGTAGCCCTGAAGGCTGGTCTGCATACATAATTCTCCAAGATCTTGGGAGGTTTCTTCATGCGTTTTGCTTGAAGGCCGATCTTCAGTTTGACATTGCCCTCGGATAGGTTGCTCTCTTTGACGGAGAACTGCGACGCGTCGCCGCCGGCGCCTCCCGGTCCGCCTGCCGCGGCGCCGTCAGAGACACCGGAAGCCTCTTTCTCTCTGTCCCGCTTCTTCTCCTCGTCCTCTTCCATCTTTCCAACCCCTCCCTCTTTCTCCCGATCCCCAGAGGGAACACCCGAGAGAAGAGGTGGCGTTGCGGTTCTTCCCTGAACCTTCTGATCCATCGAAACTTCAGGGGCTCAAAAGTGTACAAGGCAGGGAATGCGTGTCCCAGGAAGAATAAAGGATAGGGAGCGGGATAGGGATGAGGGGAAAGGGGGAAGGGGGGATAACAATGAGGAAGAAGCTCTCCTTGTTTTGAGGGGGTTCCGATCCTTCCCTGTCTGTCCGTCCCTCTTTCTCCGTCCTACAACTGTAGAAGAAAAGAAAGGTGGAGAGAAAGTGGAAGCAAACTGTTATTAATCATGAAGACCAAACCATTTTTATCATATTTTTGGTTGAAGACCAATGGATCAGGATGGCTAATGGCTCGACATAAGAGTGACACAAAGAGTGACAATGAAAGAAAGTGACAGAGACTGACAACATGTGTAATGAAAGAATTGTCCAAAAGGAGTAGGAAGAAGCAAAGCTTATTAAATCCTACCCCTCCATCTGGTACTTTTACAATCAGTAACTGTTACATTTGTTCACTTCCTATAATATAGTTTTGTTTGTTTTTGTTTTTTAATTTAAATTAAAATTTTTATCCTAATTTAACTTTTTTAATTTTAATTTTAATTTTTGTAGACCAGTCCTCTCGCTCAAAGTATTGGGTGATACCAGTATAAAGGTGACTATAGGGGTGTTATTTAATGTCCAGAGGGCTCTAATAATGTTCTAATCCATATTTAATTTTTTTAAATATTAAATTTATAATATATTATTCAGGGGCTGCAAAATTAATTTTAATTTTAATTTTAATTTTAATTTTAATTTTAATTTTAATTTTAATTTTAATTTTAATTTTAATTTTAATTTTAATTTTAATTTTAATTTTAATTTTAATTTTAGACCCTATTGATACTGCTGCCTCCGCAACCTGGACCAGGATAAGCAGAGGAAAATTTTAATTTTAATTTTAATTATTACAATTGAATGCATCCCATAATCAGTTCACAGTTCCACATGTCCAAAAGGAGTAGGAAGAAGCAACGCTTATTAAATGGTACTGGTACTTTCTTTTTTTTGGTTCTGGTACTTTTACAATTAGTAACTGTTACATTTGTTCACTTCCTGCTTTCCTAATATAGTTTCATATAGTTATTAATTAATTAATATAGTTTTCTTTTATTAATATAGTTTTTTTTATCACGTACCAAAGTACAAAGTGATATGACCATACAATGGCTAGCAGTTGATGTATTTTAGCGGCGCCTGTACCCTCCTCGATTCACTTAAGTCACTGGCTAAAAACTACACACTACCATTGACCACACAAACCATAACAAAATAAAACCGCCCTTGTTTTTTTAGCACTCAATCATTCTCTGTGTATTCACCATTTTAAGCATTTCCATCCGCTTCCCCTTTCCACTACTCCACAAATTTGCAAAGGGGCAGTTAGTTACAGCACACAAACTGAAGTAACTGTGGTCTCAATAACAAAAAACACATTTTGCTCGCCACACGGGGCCAACTCGACTCCCTCAGAAACTTTGTTACAGAAGAAGCAAGCAGCAAACAAGGATGTGGGGAATACTAAAGAAATAGAACAACTGTGCAAAAAAAAGGCCTAAAATAATGCAACACTTGATTATTAAATGTCCTCTAAATGTTTGTGTTTATTTCATGTTTTATTGCCCCCCTAAGGACCTGGTTGGTAGAGCCCAACAGCACAAAAAGAGGCCACAGGAAGCCTATTTAAGGAGATTTGATAAAAGAATAGACGTCTTAGTAAAAAATAAAATAAAATAAACGACTTTTGCTGTAATGTGGCGCTACATAGAAAATAAAATTACACAAAATTTACTTTTACAACTTAATATTATTTTGACTTTATTATCAACTTTTTTTCCCACAACCTTTTTATGAATAATGCCTTATTTTCATTTTTTTTGACTTAATATTTTGACTTTATTCTCTATTAGGAATTATTCTTAGAATCATGATATAATGATAATAAATGACTATGTATTATTATTTGTTCCCATATTATTTTGACTTTATTCTCAACTTTTTTCCTCTTAGTAAAAAAAAAAAAGTTATCCACAAACGACTTTTGCTGTAATGTGGCGCTACATAGAAAATAAAATTACACAAAATTCACTTTTACAACTTAATATTATTTTGACTTTATTCTCAACTTTTTTTCCAGAACCTTTTTATGAAGAATGCCTTATTTTCAATTTTTTTGACTTAATATTTTGACTTTATTCTCTATTAGGAATTATTCTTAGAATCATTATTTAATGATAATAAATAACTATGTATTATTATTTGTTCCCATATTATTTTGACTTTATTCTCAACTTTTTTCCTCTTAGTAAAAAATAAATAAATAAAGTAATCCACAAATGACTTTTGCTGTAATGTGGCACTACATAGAAAATAAAATTACACAAAATTCACTTT
Organism: Doryrhamphus excisus; assembly: GCF_037039965.1. Taxonomy (NCBI): domain Eukaryota; kingdom Metazoa; phylum Chordata; class Actinopteri; order Syngnathiformes; family Syngnathidae; genus Doryrhamphus; species Doryrhamphus excisus. The sequence continues at coordinate 3,053,254 of NC_136363.1, forward strand.
TACAACTTTCAGACATCCTAGCACCATATTAAAAATAGAAACTAGTCTGAAGGGAACAAATTGTGTGAACATGAACTAAGAAAGGCCATCAAACTCCGCGACGGGAAAAAGGCCAAAAGCAGGGCCAAAACATAGTAAACAACTTCCTGCGTAGTCCTGCCCCTTTCCAGTGTACTCCCTGCCGATTTCCCTTTGACTCCAGCAATACAGTAGTAACCCACCCACTCACCCACTCCCACATTACTGGCATGAGTGCTGGTGTCCAACAGAGTATACAGTATAGTCTCTTTCATGCTTTTTTTGCTCCGTGGGGAGGAGCAGCGAGCCAGTCTAGTCAAACATGTCATAAACACATGTAATTTGCGTGTTTTTAAAACGCCGTTTAACAACAGAACATGAAGTTATTTGACGGATGGGTCTTGGTTTCGTTTCAAGCAGCCTAAAACACGCAACACAACATCCAGAGCTACATGTATGCAATATACAGCTTATACTGATGAGCCTGTAAGGTGCGTGCTACAAAAACAGGTAGCATCAAATCTATCTGTGGCGGTCCAAATTCATTTGTGGCGAGCCACCACAAAAAAATTCATATAATAATGTGATGCAAACATGAAAAAAAGCTGTATTAACTTGGACTGTTTATGGATTTGGGCTGCACGGCGGTCGAGTGGTTAGCGCGCAGACCTCACAGCTAGGAGACCAGGGTTCAAGTCCACCCTCGGCCATCTCTGTGTGGAGTTTGCATGTTTTTCCCCGTGCATGCATAGGTTTTCTACCACATTCCAAAAACATGCTAGGTTAATTTTGCGACTCCAAATTGTCCATAGGTATGAATGTGAGTGTGAATGGTTGTTTGTCTATATGTGCCCTGTGATTGGCTGGCCACCAGTCCAGCGTGTACCCCGCCTCTCGCCCGAAGACAGCTGGGATAGGCTCCAGCACCTCCCGCGACCCTCATGAGAATAAGCAGTAGAAAATGAATGACTTTTTTTGTTAGATAATTTTTTTTAAACATTTCAACTCTATGGTACTAAAATGACTATGTATTTTATCCTTATATCACTAGCTTATTCTCTTAAAACTCTTAATATTTTGACTTTATTCTCTATTAGTAATTATTCTTAGAATCATTATGTAATGATAATAAATAACAATGTATTATTATTTGTTCCCATATTATTTTGACTTTATTCTCAACTTTTTTCCACAACCTTTTTATAAATAATGCCTTATTTTTAATTTTTTTGACTTAATATTTTGACTTTATTCTCTATTAGTAATTATACTTACATAGAATCATTATTTAATGATAATAAATAACTATGTATTATTATTTGTTCCCATATTATTTTGACTTCATGCTCTACTTTTTCCACAACCTTTTTATAAATAATGCCTTATTTTAAATTTTTTGGACTTTATGCTTCAACAATAATGTTATTTTTCCTCACAATATTACAACATTATAGTAAATTTACTTTTTCCCCTTTAATATTTATTGATTTTATTGTTTTATTGTGCTGCTGATTCTTCCATTTTCGCTTTTTCTTTTTTAATTGTGTTTCTGAAATCCTATTTTCCAAATGCAACATGTGCCACACTTTAAACTATTTGGTTCCCATATTATTTTGACTTTATTCTCAACTTTTTCCACAACCTTTTTATCAATAACGCCTTATTTTCAATGTTTCGACTTTATGCTTCTATAATAACGTTATTTTTCCTCACAATATTACAACTTTTTCCCCTTTAATATTTATTGATTTTATTGTGCTGCTGATTCCTCTATTTTTGCTTTTTATTTTCTTTCTGAAATCCTATTTTCCGAATGCAACACGTGCCACACTTTGGACCCTTGCTCGCTAACCTTTCCCTGCAACCCCAGTCGTTATTTCTACTTGATCCCTCACCACAACTTGGAGCATCTTCAGGGGGGGTGGGGGGGAATCAACAGAGTGACAACATCCTCTACATATGGGGAGGGGTGGGGGGGGGGTCAAAGGGAAGCTGATCCCACTGTGGCAACAGTGCATGCATGTTTGATAAAGATGGCTGTGCAATCCAAACGCCTTCCATTATCATTGCAAATTACAAATCCTGCACAGTCATCCTTGTTTAGTCATACTAAAATGCCGCTGAAACGAAAGTAAACACGTCTGCGAGTCATCCCGTGACAGCCGTGGATGGCTTCTCATGCATTCGTGCTGACAGTTGTGAAAGACACGCCACATTGTTACTGACCTCTTCTAGTTGTCCACGAACGGCGTTTCACATCATTTGGCTCCGTGTCCTTCCTCCGTTTATGTCAACGTGGCGGCTACATATTACTCCACGTGCTTAAAAAATGGCAAAACATGAACAATATAAGATGTGGTTATCGACAGTTACACGCGTGTGTGTGTGTGTGTATGTGTAAAGCGACAGAAATGAGTTTATCGATGTCGTGAACGCACCATGACAGTAGCCATGTGTCGCAGCTGTTATGACACTATTAACATTACCGGTTGTGATGCGTTCAATGGTGCAAGGATATCAATCAATCTGGAAGGTGGCGGAAAACTATCCCCGGTACACCTAGCAACAAGCGGTGTAATAGCTTCCCCAAATACGGTGCTATTAATTATCACAACAGAGGCGATGCAGACAGTTTTAAAGGATGGCGTCGTCGCTAAACATGCTAAATATAGCGTGAACTAATTAATAATGATGTTTAATGCATTACTTTACCAAATATTGACAATGTAAGTAGCCCTTTCAGCGGGTAACTGCTAATGTTTAAGGATGAGCGGGGCTGTTTTCACCTAGCAAAGGCTTAATTTTAAATGGGTCTTTCTATGGTACGCCACTTCTGTAATGTTAAAAATTGTTGAATTGATAGTACTAATATGACAGTACAAGACAAGTATTGTATATTATATTCATCCCCCCGTCACATCCTTCGCATGCACTCGTGTTACATCTCGGCTACAACGGCTAACGATGCACTAGCTAAGTCCGCCAAACCAGAAAAAAAAATGTTACACGTCGCCAAGAATACAAACGCGGATTTAAAATCACGGATAATTACACTCATATATATATATATATATAAAGAGTAACATTCCAGCGGTACAAAATAACAAACGCACCACCGTGTAGGTTGTTTTAAAAAAAAAAACACTGTCAACAAAATGGCGGCTACGTTGAATCAACATAGAGCACCGAAATGGATCTCCGTATTAATTCCTTCTTCTTTGGTAGTAATATCCATCTTCCTTACAGGGTGTTATATCCTGAATTTCTTCCGAGATGTTCCGAAAATGCACTCCGACGCGCCGTTAGCTGGGCCTGGATGTGTCAGCACGGGCCTCTCTCGTTGGTGGGGCCTCCATGTCTGCTCAGCCCGTGTCACTAGAGTGTCAGTCCCGCACGGGCATTCTCAGCCTCGGGGAGGGCGGGGGAGAGTGGAGCCGGTGAGGGCGGGGGAGAGTGGAGGAAAGGAAAGGAGGGGAAAGGAAAGGAAAGGGAAGAAGGAGGCAAATGCCACTTATTCGGTTGCTGTGGCTTCCCTGAGATCTTGAGCTCCAAGTCGACATTTCATATTTTCATATTTTGTGGCATTTTGCTTTCACGGCTGCGGTGTGTTTGTCACAAACGTCAAGTGTCCATGCTAATGTGCTAATCCATACATAATTGTCCAGGCAGGCTGGCAGTACTGACCTTGTTATTCCATTCAAGTGCAGCACAGGCCAGTCAATTCATGAAGTGGGGTCCATTTGAATAATTCATCATTCAACTACACTATATGAGAAAAACAATATCGTGTTTCCAGTCCTCCCTCCATTGCATCAAATATCTTACTCAACAAATCTGAGGTTTCGTCTTACGTTGGAAGCAATGTCTGGAAATTATTTTAATAAATTGAGTTTGGTCAGGGGTGTCCAACATTTGGCATGGGGTACTGCAATGACCACATCATACAATACTAAATCAGACGAAAACACATATTTATGTGTGGGAGGAAGCCGGAAATGACAGAGGGTGGAATCAAACTCGATTCTCCTAGCTGTGTGGCCTGTGCGCTAACCACTAGGTCGCCATACAGCCGCATAACCGTGTCTGCCAATGAAACTGGTTAAAATGCTACAATGCTAACATGTTAACCACCTTTAGCATTCTAACACCTACCATGATAATAGTGTTATAAAGTGTTTATACCTACAGTATGTTTTATCCCATGAAAATATCAAAAAAATGCTTGTATGCTAACATGCTAATGTTAACATGTTAAAACCTACCATGATAGTGCTAAGTATATGCTAAGTATGCTAAGTATAAAAATGTTTATACCTACTGTATGTTTTATCCCATGAAAATAGCAAAAAATGCTAGTATGCTAACATGCTAATGCTTTTTAGCAAAAATGCTAGTATGCTAACATGCTAATGTTTTTTTTAGCAAAAACGCTAGTATGCTAACATGCTAATGTTAACATGTTAACACCTACCATGATCGTGCTAAGTGTTCATATCAAGCGTCTACCCACGAAAACAGATAAAAATGCTATTATGCTAATATTAGCATAATAAGAATGCTAACATGCTAACTTTAGCATGCTAACACCTAACATGATAATGGTGTTATAAAAATGTTTATACCTACTGTATGTTTTATCCCATGAAAATAGCAAAAAATGCTAGTATGCTAACATGCTAATGCTTTTTAGCAAAAATGCTAGTATGCTAACATGCTAATGTTTTTTTTAGCAAAAACGCTAGTATGCTAACATGCTAATGTTAACATGTTAACACCTACCATGATCGTGCTAAGTGTTCATATCAAGCGTCTACCCACGAAAACAGATAAAAATGCTATTATGCTAATATTAGCATAATAAGAATGCTAACATGCTAACTTTAGCATGCTAACACCTAACATGATAATGGTGTTATAAAAATGTTTATACCTACTGTATGTTTTATCCCATGAAAATAGCAAAAAATGCTAGTATGCTAACATGCTAATGCTTTTTAGCAAAAATGCTAGTATGCTAACATGCTAATGTTTTTTAGCAAAAACGCTAGTATGCTAACATGCTAATGTTAACATGTTAACACCTACCATGATAGTGCTAAGTGTTCATATCAAGCGTCTACCCACGAAAACAGATAAAAATGCTATTATGCTAATATTAGCATAATAAGAATGCTAACATGCTAACTTTAGCATGCTAACACCTAACATGATAATGGTGTTATAAAAATGTTTATACCTACTGTATGTTTTATCCCATGAAAATAGCAAAAAATGCTAGTATGCTAACATGCTAATGCTTTTTAGCAAAAATGCTAGTATGCTAACATGCTAATGTTTTTTTAGCAAAAATGCTAGTATGCTAACATGCTAATGTTAACATGTTAACACCTACCATGATAGTGCTAAGTGTTCATATCAAGCGTCTACCCACGAAAACAGATAAAAATGCTATTATGCTAATATTAGCATAATAAGAATGCTAACATGCTAACTTTAGCATGCTAACACCTAACATGATAATGGTGTTATAAAAATGTTTATACCTACTGTATGTTTTATCCCATGAAAATAGCAAAAAATACTAGTATGCTAACATGCTAATGCTTTTTAGCAAAAATGCTAGTATGCTAACATGCTAATGTTTTTTTTAGCAAAAACGCTAGTATGCTAACATGCTAATGTTAACATGTTAACACCTACCATGATAGTGCTAAGTGTTCATATCAAGCGTCTACCCACGAAAACAGATAAAAATGCTATTATGCTAATATTAGCATAATAAGAATGCTAACATGCTAACTTTAGCATGCTAACACCTAACATGATAATGGTGTTATAAAAATGTTTATACCTACTGTATGTTTTATCCCATGAAAATAGCAAAAAATACTAGTATGCTAACATGCTAATGCTTTTTAGCAAAAATGCTAGTATGCTAACATGCTAATGTTTTTTTTAGCAAAAACGCTAGTATGCTAACATGCTAATGTTAACATGTTAACACCTACCATGATAGTGCTAAGTGTTCATATCAAGCGTCTACCCACGAAAACAGATAAAAATGCTATTATGCTAATATTAGCATAATAAGAATGCTAACATGCTAACTTTAGCATGCTAACACCTAACATGATAATGGTGTTATAAAAATGTTTATACCTACAGTATGTTTTATCCCGTGAAAATAGCAAAAAATGCTAGTATGCTAACATGCTAATGCTTTTTAGCAAAAATGCTAGTATGCTAACATGCTAATGTTTTTTTTAGCAAAAATGCTAGTATGCTAACATGCTAATGTTAACATGTTAACACCTACCATGATAGTGCTAAGTGTTCATATCAAGCGTCTACCCACGAAAACAGATACAAATGCTATTGTGCTAATATTAGCATAATAAGAATGCTAACATGCTAACTTTAGCATGCTAACACCTAACATGATAATGGTGTTATAAAAATGTTTATACCTACAGTATGTTTTATCCCATGAAAATAGCAAAAAATGCTAGTATGCTAACATGCTAATGCTTTTTAGCAAAAATGCTAGTATGCTAACATGCTAATGTTTTTTTTAGCAAAAACGCTAGTATGCTAACATGCTAATGTTAACATGTTAACACCTACCATGATAGTGCTAAGTGTTCATATCAAGCGTCTACCCACGAAAACAGATAAAAATGCTATTATGCTAATATTAGCATAATAAGAATGCTAACATGCTAACTTTAGCATGCTAACACCTAACATGATAATGGTGTTATAAAAATGTTTATACCTACTGTATGTTTTATCCCATGAAAATAGCAAAAAATGCTAGTATGCTAACATGCTAATGCTTTTTAGCAAAAATGCTAGTATGCTAACATGCTAATGTTTTTTTTAGCAAAAACGCTAGTATGCTAACCTGCTAATGTTAACATGTTAACACCTACCATGATAGTGCTAAGTGTTCATATCAAGCGTCTACCCACGAAAACAGATAAAAATGCTATTATGCTAATATTAGCATAATAAGAATGCTAACATGCTAACTTTAGCATGCTAACACCTAACATGATAATGGTGTTATAAAATGTTTATACCTACAGTATGTTTTATCCGATGAAAATAGCAAAAAAATGCTTGTATGCTAACATGCTAATGTTAACATGTTAAGTGTTCATATCAAGTGTCTACCCATGAAAACGAATAAAAATGCTATTATGCTAATATTAGCATGCTAACACCTAACATGATAATGGTGTTATAAAAATGTTTTATCCCATGAAAATAGCAAAAAAATGCTAGTATGGTAACATTAGCAGGCTAACATTAGCATGCTAACACCTACCATGGAGGCGAAATGTCCCAAACAAGTGATCTGAATATTATTTTGTAGCGTTATAAGCACAAACACCAAAAAATGGTCATATCCTGCAATGTTAATGAATCCTTTAAAGAAGCTTGGCGGAGGTAAACAGTGTCATTTTGTATGGAAGCTTGTTATAATAATGAAGAAAGGACAAGAATCGATCACACTTTAATAACGGTTTCACAAACAGAAGAGTGTGACCTTGATTGAGATCAGATCAATGTCCGTCATCTTAAAAGTCGCAAGTGCCGAATGTGTCAAGTCCATAAAGTGTGAAAACTAGCAGCTAGTGTCGACCACTTCAAGACTGGATGAGCCATTGAAGAAAATCAGTCTTGTTTACGTTATTGCTGAGCAAAGATGATGTGCAAATGAAGTGGCGGGATGGCAAGAATTCTGTCCGTGAAGGATTTACCGTGGCTCGGCGAGCTCTACTGTTGCTCTGTCCTGATGAAGCGACCCTCTGGGGATTGCGATGCGTGCGGGAGGAAGCTATTGTCGATACCGTCCAGACTTTTTCGGCACACGGGGCAGGTGTCGTGCTGGAAGAGGGAGGAGTCATGTCAGTTGTGACAAAGAACAAATGCATAGTACATTTAGAATTATAAAGGATATAAAAGGGATAAAACACTCAATCATACTCAACTGATGGGTCACATTTGATGCAGAAAACTGTAATTTTGTTCATATTCCTTAAGGTGGCGACATTCTGCACTGGTCACTATGTTACATTGATGAGATGATGAATAAGCCACTGTAGGAATTGCTAGCGTCCAGAAACCGAAACAAAGAAGAAACTCTCCCAACACTAACGTACGTCTATATTATGTCTTATTTAGTCTTATTATGTCTACAATATTGAGTAATAGGAGTTTAAAGGTGACTATAGGGATGTTATATCAAGTCTAGAGGTCTCTAACAATGACCAATTTTGACCAAATTAGAAACACTGATGTAAAGATGCTGCACGGCGGACGAGTGGTTAGCGCACAGACCTCACAGCTAGGACACCAGGGTTCAATTCCACCCTCGGCCATCTCTGTGTGGAGTTTGCATGTTCTCCCCGTGTATGCGTGTTTTTTTTTTTCCGGGTACTCCGGTTTCCTCCCACATTCCAAAAACATGCTAGGTTAATTAGCGACTCCAAATTGTCCATAGGTATGAATGTGAGTCTGAATGTCTTACGGAGAACAAACACTTTGCTAACAGCACTCGATTCATCACACTGCAACTTAATACTCAAAAAGTGTATAAACAATACAAATACTAATTTATACTGATACTAAAATACAAATGTTAAAAGACTAATTTCGCAAGGGGGCAGCACAGCCAGGAGACCAGGGTTCAATCCCACCCTCGGCCATCTCTGTGTGGAGTTTGCAACACTTAGCACTATCATGGTAGGTGTTAGCATGTAGCATTTTAGCTATTTTCAGAGGTAGACACTATTATGCGGCTGGACGGCAACCTAGTGGTTAGCGCGTAGACCTCACAGCTAGGAGACCAGGGTTCAATTCCAGCCTCGGCCATCTCTGTGTAGAGTTTGCAACACTTATCACTATCATGGTAGGTGTTAGCATGTTAGCATTGTAGCATTTTAGCCATTTTCATAGGTAGACACTATTATGCGGCTGCACTGCAACCTAGTGGTTAGCGCCTAGACCTCACAACTAGGAGACTAGGGTTCAATTCCACCCTCGGCCATCTCTGTGTGGAGTTTGCATGTTCTCCCCGTGCATACGTGGGTTTTCTCCGGGTACTCCGGTTTCCTCCCACATTCCAAAAACATGCTAGGTTAATTAGCGACTCCAAATTGTCATAGGTATGAATGTGAGTGTGAATGGTTGTTTGTCTATATGTGCCCTGTGATTGGCTGGCCACCAGTCCAGGGTCTACCCCGCCACTCGCCTGAAGACAGCTGGGATAGGCTCCAGCCCCCCACCCCGTGACCCTCATGAGGACAAGCGGTACAAAATGAATAAATGAATGAACCAGGGACCCAAAAGCCTTCCTTACCAGCTCTAACCAAGGTACTATACATTCACTGTGGAAGTAATGGAGGCAAGGTAGTTTCCTGACAGATTCCCCAGACAAATACTCCTCCCTGCAAATTGTACACTCCAGTCTGCACTCTGCAACACAGCAAAGAGAAACAAAGTTGTGTAATGACGAGCCACTAAAGCTTCACTATCCCCAAGAAGGAGCTGTCACTTACTTTTTTTTTAACACAGATAGTGTCAAATACGCACAATAACATTTAAAATATTGCATTAGAAGTGGAAAACTATTGAGGGTCATTAAAGGTGTGCCACCTTTTTGCTCTTGAGAGATGCAAACTGTCGGCAGGGATGAGATCATGTCCTTTTCAGCAGGGGGTGGACCCGTGTTCTCCAACTGTCCGAACAACTGGGGTGACAACAACAACAAGCAGGGTTACACCAACCAAGCACGCTGCTAATGCTATTTAGATCCAATGCATGGGAAACCAGAATACTGATTTGTCTATGAATACCAACATTGGCGGTGAAAGTCATGCACTTTTGTGCACAGCAACCTTTATAAAGATGGCCGCTGGTGAGTAAATCCAGCCATCAGTAAAGACATAAAGAGTGTCTGACCTCTGTGATGACTGCGTCCAGACCTCCCTGACCCCACGCATAATCTGCAGGGTTTGAGTACAATTGCAGCATGCTGGATCTGAGACGGCGACACACAATATCAATGATGTGAAGTGAAACGGCAAGGAAAAAAAAAAATAAAAAATTAAAGCCTTACAGTGCAATGGGTGCTGCAGCGGGGTTTCCATTGCTCATAAACAGGTCGGCCAAAAACTGCTGCACGATCCTGCAACGGACAAAAACAGAAAGTAAATAAAATTAGCTGCAGTACATCTAGCAGGGGCCCCCTAAAAGCCTGGGGCCCCATGCAAATGCCAGGTTTGCCTGTTGGCACATCCCGCCTCTGACTATAGGGGTGTTATTTCAAGCCAATAGGGCTCTAATAATGTTCATTCATTCATTCATTTTCTACCGCTTATCCTCACGAGGGTCACGAGGGATGCTGGAGCCTATCCCAGCTGTCTTTGAGAGGCGAGAGGCGGGGTACACCCTGGACTGGTCGCCAGCCAATGACAGGGCACATATAGACAAACAACCATTCACACTCACATTCATACCTATGGACAATTTGGAGTGGCTAATTAACCTAGCATGTTTTTGGAATGTGGGAGGAAACCGGAGAACCCGGAGAAAACCCACGCATGCACGGGGAGAACATGCAAACTCCACACAGAGATGGCCGACGGTGAAATTGAACTTGGGTCTCCTAGCTGTGAGGTCTGCGCGCTAACCGCTAAACTCGTCCACCGTGCAGCCCCTAAGTAAGGGGGGTTAGCGCACGGACCTCACAGCTAGAAAACCAGGGTTCAATTCCACCCTCGGTGGGTGATCACTAAACTCATCACACAGCAACTTAACACTCCCAAGTTATAACTAATAAATATACAAAAATATACCAATATATCAGCTGCACGGCGGTTTAGTGGTTAGCGCGCAGACCTCACAGCTAGGAGACCCGGGTTCAATCCCACCTACTCCGGTTTCCTCCCACATTCCAAAAACATGCTAGGTTAATTGATGACTCCAAATTGTCCATAGGTATGAATGTGAGTGTGAATGGTTGTTTGTCTATATGTGCCCTGTGATTGGCTGGCCACCAGTCCAGGGTGTACCCCGCCTCTCGCCTGAAGACAGCTGGGATAGGCTCCAGCCACCCCCGCGACTCTTGTGAGGATAAGCGATAGAAAATGAATGAATGAATGAACATTATTAGAGCCCTATTGGCTTGAAATAACACCCCTATAGTCAGAGGCGGGATGTGCCAACAGGCAAACATTGGTCTGGGGCCCTGGCTTTTAGGGGGCCCCTTAAAGTGTTAAAGTGTCTACCATGTCACGCACCCTTCCACTTCAGGTCTTTGTTCAGGTCTGGGTGACCTCTCCTCTTCAGACTGGGACAGCAACTGCAGTTCTCTGACCTCGGCATTGCCCGGTGAGACGAGGGGAAGGCAGCTTTGACCGTGAAGCAACCGCTCGCTGTCCTCCGGGTCCAACTCTGAGGACGGCGGGTGCGACAGCAGAGCGGAGCGCTCCATAAACAGCAGCTGCCATAACTTGGAGGAACACCGGAGAAAGAGTGAGTCCGAGCCTTGGAGGGAATAGTGTTCATCTTGAAATGTCATCAGGAGGAGCTTACTTCTGAGAACAATGAGTTGGAGTCTTCACTCGTCTCTGGTGGGCTGTGGTCCAGGAGTCTGGTTATGAATATCACTTTTCAAAAAAACATTGATCTTTGTTTCCACTTTTTTTTGGCTTTGTTTAAACTACAGCCGCAACAAATAATCGTTGGTTAATCGATTACCCGATTAATCGACAATGTTCCGTTTTTTTTAATTGAAATATGTAAATATCCTGTCATTTCAGCCTCTCGAATGTGAATATTTTTTTAATTTTTGAATAATGTATTATGAATTGAATATTTAAAAAAATTAAATATGGGTCTGAACATTATTGGAGTCCTCTGGACATGAAATAACAACCCTATAGTCACCTTTACACTCGTATTACCCAATACTTTGAGCGAGTGGACTGGTCTACAAAAATTAAAATTAAAATTAAAATTAAAATTAAAATTAAAATTAAAATTAAAATTAAAATTAAAATTAAAATTAAAATTAAAATTAAAATTAAAATTAAAATTAAAATTAAAATTAAAATTAAAATTAAAATTAAAATTAAAATTAAAATTAAAATTAAAAAAAACAAGCTTAAATTATATTAGGATAAAAGTAAAAATAAACAAAAATTTAAAAAACTTAAAAAAATTATATTAGGAAAGCAAAAATAAAAATAGGAAAGCAGGAAGTGAACAAATGTAACAGTTACTGATTGTAAAAGTACTATGGACATAATATAATGAATCAGATTTGACAATGAAAATCCTTGGTCAAAAATAAAACTAAAAATAAAAATAAAATATGTTAGATCAAAATTAAAATTAAAAAAGAATTAAAAAAAACTTAAACTATATTAGGAAAAAATTCAAAATTAAAAAAAAAACAAAAAAATTTATTATGGAAAGCAGGAAGTGAACAAATGTAACAGTTACTGATTGTAAAAGTACCAGATGGAGGGGTAGGATTTAATAAGCTTTGCTTCTTCCTACTCCTTTTGGACATGTGGAACTGTGAACTTATTATGGGATGCATTCAATTGTAATCTGATGCATGTTCAAATGAAATTAAACCATTACCATTTTCTCAGTTCTAATAAAAAAAACAATTAACATATGAATCGGTTATTAAAATAATGCTTAGTTGCAGCACAAGTTGAAACAAAAAAATGTTCTGTACCTGGAGTCGTGTGCTACCTCCTCAATAAAGTCGGACTTGCACCTGGGGCAGACAAAGTCCTTGAAAAGAAAAGAACATAAATGCCCCAATGGGAGAGGCGGAGTACACCCTGGACTGGTCACCAGCCAATCACAGGGCACATATAGACAAACAACCATTCACACTCACATTCATACCTATGGACAATTTGGAGTCGCTAATTAACCTAGCATGTTTTTGGAATGTGGGAGGAAACCGGAGTACCCGGAGAAAACCCATGCATGCACGAGGGTAGAATCAAACTCAGGTCTCCTAGCTGTGTGGCCTGCGCGCGTACCACTAGGTCTCCATGCAGCCGCATTATAGTGTCTACCTATGAAAATGGCTAAAATGATACAATGCTAACATGCTAATATTAACACCTACCATGATAGTGCTAAGTGTTGCAAACTCCACACATAGATGGCCGGGGGTGGAATTGAACCCTGGTCTCCTAGCTGTGAGGTCTACGCGCTAACCACTAGGTCGCCGTGCAGCCACATAATAGTGTCTACCTATGAAAATGGCTAAAATGCTACAATGCTAACATGCTAACACCTACCATGATAGTGCTGAGTGTTGCAAACTCCACACAGAGATGGCCGAGGGTGGAATTGAACCCTGGTCACCTAGCTGTGAGGTCTACGCGCTAACCACTCGAGCGCCGTGCATCCCCTGAATAATATATTATAAATTGAATATATTGAAAAAATTAAATATGGGTTTGAACATTATTAGAGCCCTCTGGACATGAAATAGCACCCCTATAGTCACCTTTACACTGGTATTACCCAATTCTAGCGAGAGGACTGGTCTAAAAAAATTAAAATTAAAAAAACAAACTGAAATTATATTAGGATAAAAATAAAAAATATATAATATTATATAATATAATATATAATTAAAAAATATATAATAATATTCATAAAATAAAAAAACAGGCAAAAAAAATTAAACTATATTAGGGAAGCAGGAAGTGAACAAATGTAACAGCGGGGGCAGCAGTCTCAGTAGGGAAGCCCAGAGTTCCCGGTCTAAAAATTAAAATTAAAATTAAAATTAAAATTAAAATTAAAATTAAAATTAAAATTAAAATTAAAATTAAAATTAAAATTAAAATTAAAATTAAAATTAAAATTAAAATTAAAATTAAAATACAAGCTTAAATTATATTAGGATAAAAATAAAATAAAGGTTATAATGCTATAAAAAATAAAAACTTATTTTTAAATTATATTAGGAAAGCAGGAAGTGAACAAATGTAACAGTTACTGATTGTAAAAGTACCAGATGGAGGGGTAGGATTTAATAAGCCAATCATAAGGCACATATAAACAAACAACCATTGACGCTTACATTTGTAACAAGTTAGACTTAAGAATGCATGTTAGAATTAACCTAACATGTTTTTGGATTGAATCAGGACTTTCAAACCTTCCATCAATCTTCCCAATCTCCAGACTGTGTGGCCAACATGCTAACCACTAAGCCACATGCAGCAGACGTCAACTGTGACGTCACTACATCCTGAAATCCTCCACTGTGTTGACCACAATTCAATGTTCAACAGTATTTTGGTTCCACACCAGACCCCTTGAGTCTTGCAAGTACAAACAACCGGACACCGGAGAAGGCAACGGTGTCGCTTCTAAATATGGCCATGACATGTCCATCTAAGCTATAGCAAGCTAATTCCAGTCAAATAATACTATTTAGATTATATTTCAGACTAGTGTCCAACTATCCAATGATAGTAGTTGTAGATTCAGAGCTTAAAAACGTCACATTAAACAGTATAACTATGAATAAAAATAAAAAAATACCCGCATTGTGGTTATTGTCACTATTTCAGATAACTTACCGGGAGTTTGGGTTGTGTTTCACGCTTGCAGCAGTGACAGAAGAATCGGTGCAGAAGTGTCGCCGCTCCGGCCTCCGCCATGTTCCCGTCCGGGCGCCCCCCCCCTCCCTTGACGTGTGGATGCCCTTATAAGTCTATTACAAGTATAGTAGTACAGTATATTTAACCAGCCCGGGAACACGTCAGATCATGTGACACATACGTTTTATGTGTTACTTTAATGGGACACGTAGCTAAAATGTTAAGCTAATTGTCTGTATGTTGTGATAATTGTTGTTAAAATACAAAAAAACTGAGACGCAAAAACAGTTGCATCACATCACTATGGGTGCACTTCGCCCTAAAACCGACAGGTGTCGCCAAAAGCCTAATATAACCAGTGGCGCATTTCTCACAATGGCTAGCTAAAAAGTTAACTTAAAAATGATATTTATACTCAACTGAGGTGAAGTCCACGACTGTTCCCCGTAACAGGGCCCACTGGTGGTTTTTATTGGCCCCGCAACAACGTCCACAAGCAATATTAAACACGATAAACAAGAAAAACTAAACAAAAATTAGCCTAAAAATTGCACCTGTTAGCCAAAATTGTCGACGCCGTCTTTCTCCCGATTTTCATTAACACAAACGCATTTTATAAATAATTATTATAGTTTAACATGAAGAAAGCATGTTGACGAATTAAATAGAGACATAAACAACACTTTTACCTTTGTTAAAGACTCTTGGAAGATGTTGAAGGGCCATCCACGCTTTGTTTTGTTAGCACCTTTACCCTTTCACTACTTTAGCACAACTCTTTCGTAAGGACGGCTCTTTTTAGTGAGTCGAGCCAAAGAACCGGCTCTCTAAAAAGAGTCGAAATTTTTCATCACTAGAACAAACTAGCGAACCGTCCACAGCTTTATTGATAGCACAAGATTGAGCATACCAAAAGATAAAATACAGCAGATTGTTACATAATAATAATAACTGAGACAGTGTGCGAGAACAGACTCATAATTTTACGAGAACAAACTCATAATTTTATGGAAAAATTTAGTCATTTTAGCAGCATACAGTTGAAATATTTTTTTTTTATTGAAGTGTCATATAATGTTATGTCAAACATAATTACAAAAGAAAGTTTATATAGTTGAAAAATTTAAAAAATTGAAGAAAAAAACTGCTGTAAAAATATATTTTAATGAGGTTAAAAAATGAGAGAATAAACTCATAGAATGAGGAAAAATATATAATTTTAATAGCATAGAGTTGAAATATTAAAGAAATAAACGCTATTTTTTAAAAGTTGTAATATTATGACATTATTGGGTTGGGAAAAATGTTATGGGAATATAGTAAATTTTTTTAAAAAAGACTAAAAAGGGGGAAAAGCCACAATTTCATGAGAATAAACTCATAGTATGAGGAAAAATATATAATTTTAGTAGCATAGAGTTGAAATATTAAAGAAAAAAACGCTATTTTTTAAAATTTGTAATATTATGACAAAAAAAAATTATTTTTTTTTAATTAGGTTGGGAACAATGTTATGGAAATATAGTCAAAAATTAAAAAAAAGACTAAAAAGAGGGAAAAGCCACAATTTCATGAGAATAAACTCATAGTATGAGGAAAAATATATAATTTTAGTAGCATAGAGTTGAAATATTAAAGAAAAAAACGCTATTTTTTTAAATTTGTAATATTATGACAAACAAAAATTGATTTTTTTTTAATTAGGTTGGGAACAATGTTATGGAAATATAGTCCAAAATGTAAAAAAAAGACTAAAAAGGGGGAAAAGCCGCAATTTCATGAGAATAAACTCATAGTATGAGGAAAAATATATAATTTTAGTAGCATAGAGTTGAAATATTAAAGAAAAAAACGCTATTTTTTTAAATTTGTAATATTATGACAAAAAAATTGTTTTTTTTTTAATTAGGTTGGAAACAATGTTATGGAAATATAGTCAAAAATTTTAAAAAAGACTAAAAAGGGGGAAAAGCCGCAATTTCATGAGAATAAACTCATAGTATGAGGAAAAATATATAATTTTAGTAGCATAGAGTTGAAATATTAAAGAAAAAAACGCTATTTTTTTAAATTTGTAATATTATGACAAACAAAAATTGATTTTTTTTTAATTAGGTTGGGAGCAATGTTATGGAAATATAGTCAAAAATGTAAAAAAAGACTAAAAAGGGGGAAAAGCCGCAATTTCATGAGAATAAACTCATAGTATGAGGAAAAATATATAATTTTAGTAGCATAGAGTTGAAATATTAAAGAAAAAAAACGCTATTTTTTTTAAATTTGTAATATTATGACAAACAAAAGTTACATTTTCTTTTTAATTGGGTTGGGGAAAATGTTATGGAAATATAGTCAAAAATTAAAAATAGACTAAAAAGGAGAAAAAGCCGCAATTTAATGAGAATAAACTCATAGTATGAGGAAAAATATATAATTCTAGTAGCATAGAGTTGAAATATTAAAGAAAAAAAAACGCTATTTTTTTAAAAGTTGTAATTTTATGACAAACAAAAGTTGAATTTATTTCAAAAAATTCGGTTGAGAAAAATGTTATGGCAATATAGTCAAAATAAATAAAGATTAAAAAGGTAAAAAAAAGTCACATTTTAATGAGAAAAAAAAATCAGAAAATAAACTCACATGAGGTAAAATTATATTTGGGAAAAAAAGTTAGATTATGAGAATAAAGCCAAAATATTACAAGAAAATTTGCAAAGTTTATTTAAGAAGGAAGTTTAAATTTTTGAAACAGCAAAAATGGCACAAAAAAAGAGCCAAGAGTGAAGTTGATACTAAATTGAGATGCATTTTTTTTAGCATTTTTTTTTTTTTTTTTTAGCATATCTACCCGTTTTGCTTCATGAAAGTTTATAAAATTGCAGTCTCTTGGAGTCACTTTCTTCCAGACATAAAATAAACCAGGATTCAATGACTGTAGCGGACTCAGGGATAACTTGCATGACATTATATTTGTAAGAAAAACAAAGGCGAGTCATAACAACACAAGCAGCATCAAAAGAACAAGACAACACATTCATCTTTTACAGCGTGCGAGCGCTTTTGACAACAACATAAATAGGACTTTTTTCATTTAGAGTTGTGTTAGTTGAAGACGACAAAAAAAAAAAAAAAAAAGTAGTATTTGGTAGCATTTCGAGTGACCGTGTAAACAAGTCTTAAAAGTCGGTGGGTCTAACCACTACGTCATGAAAGATGGAAGCTTTAACGGGCGGGTGCTGCGCCGCTTAAACATGATACGAGCGTTCCGAAATCCGTACAGATTTTGAATGGAACACGGACACTTCAATGTCGACAATGCGTACGCGTTACAAAAACCTCATGCACTGCTTGTTTAGTTTGGTAAATACGGAGACTCACGTTTCACACCCACTGACATCTAATCACCAGTAGGATACACGGATACCCAAGTGATCCTTTATTACACAAAAGGCACCCCCCCCCCCCCCCAACTCCCACCCCTTCCTACTTACCCACCCAGTGTCCCTGTTCATCAGCGGGGTGCAGTGAAGGCACCCTGAGCGGCGTTGGCGGCCGCGTTGGCAGCGGCTTGGCGGACAGCCTGATTGGACATGACTCCGGTGGCGAACTCAGCCTGGGCCTTCTGGAAACTGGCATCGGTCTGCCGGTACATCCCGTGGACCTGGACAGGAAAAATAAAAAGGAAAAATTTCTGTTTGAATTTTTTTTTTTTTTTTTAGTCGGGAACTGATATTTTCCTGAAACTTACTGCTGATTACTAAAGAATGAAAAATCGAGAATCTAATCTTTCTTCTGGTAGGTTCTATATTTTATATACACAAAATATTCTGTGTGCCTTAAAAGATCCAAAATGGCCGCCAATGGAGAGGTTTGTCTTTTGAAAAATGGCTGCCGTTGAATGAGAGAAGAACACAGCTGGACTCATGCAGGGTTTTAATAACACCCCAAAATGCACAACAAAATGTACTTTAGCAAGGCAAAATTCTGGCATGCTAACCGGGGCGGACTCTAACCGAGGCGGACTCTAACCGAGGTTCCACTGAATACCGATACAAAAATACAAAACGTGAATAAACATAATCGGCGGTAAAACTAAAAAGACGCAGTCGTGCCTTGCTATCATTTGATCGTGTCTACGACATTGAAGGTGACTATAGGGGTGTTATTTCATGTCTTGAGGGCTCTAAGAGTGTTAAGAATGTAAACTGTATTTAAAAGATGTTGAACAGGATTTATATGCTATAAATAGAAAAATATTAAAATTTATTGTGACAAATTAGCAAAAGCTGTACAGCGCAGCGAGTAGAGTGCTTGGATCCAAACCCAGAGATGGTTAGTTCAATTCCCGATTTGAGATTTGAATCGATTTGAATTACTTTTTACTGTTATCCTGTGTTTTTGTTGCATATTTCCACAGCATTTCAGCCCAGCTTCAGCTTCCAAACGGCTCCCGTGTTCATTATAAATTTAGATTTTTTTTTTTTTTTGCACCTTTTCCAAGTGTTTCAGTTTCGTTTCAGCTTTTGCATTGCATCTTGATAAGTACTTCGTGAAAATTCACATATCGTGGTCGGGTCTGGATCCAATTAACCGCGATAAGGAGGGGACCAGACGACGACTGCAATCTTAGTATAAAACCCAAACTTAAGACTAAAACCAAAAATATACATTACAGTGGAACCTTGGTTAGCAGTTTTTTTGGTTAACATAAAAAGACGGCAAATTTGTGTAAAACTGCAAAAACATTTTTGTTTCCGAAACGGATAATTTCGATTTCGTCTGGGGAATGTTGACTCGGTTAGCATCCGTTTGCATTAAAGTCTGACCTACTGGAAAAACATGAATGACGCTAACCAAGGTTCCACTGTATGTGTCATTATGAAAGTTCACCTTCTTCAGCATGAACACTCCAATGGCGGCCTGGGCAGTGAAGAGGATGGCATTCATCATCATGATCACGCCCACGGGGGTGCTTGTTTTCAGAGCGGCCAAGCTCACGATCCAGCCGCTGGCACACGACGGACAAGAAGAAAATACACCAGGAATTTTAGGTTTTGCTATTAAAGGGGACCTATTATGCTTTTTCCACTTTTCCGACCTTTTTATTCTCGTGATAAACGATGCCACAGTTCGGTTTGCACTTTCGGGAAGTGAGCCCTGAAAGACGTTTGGGATGGCTCAAAACGTTCGGTTTCAGAGGGCGTTGCAAAACTGTTCCTTTGTGATGTCACAAAGGAGAGGGCTTCCTTGTGGGCGTGGCTGTGAAGCTTTGCTTCTGTGTTTACGTTGCTAGCAATTTGCTAGTATGTTAAAAGCCGACATTTTAAAAATATAAATTGCCGTTTATTATCTACTCCCTTTAAGTTAATCAACTCCTATAAAAGTTGGGTTATACATTTAAACAGATCGTTTTCGCAGGAAGCACGAAATCCAAAGAAATATAGCGGAATGGGTACAGATTCTGGAAGAACTAGAAAGCTTTCTGTGCGGGGTATTGTGTGCAGCTGCTCTATAGGAGTCAATACAACTCAATACAAAGGGCCGGAAAATGAACATAATAGGTTCCCTTTAAAGAAACAAACACAATAAGAACAATAACAATAAACAATACATTATATATATATACTGTACATTGCATATACATACGACTGATGCAACGGCAGTATGGACATACCTGAACCCCCACCCAGGGATGCCGATGGTCATGATGACATACACAGCCACTTGGGCAAAGAATATGAAGAAGAAGATGAAGAAGTTGAAGGAACTGTCACTCCTGGAGAGATGAGGGAAAATGTTACAGTGTTAAATTTACTAAATTTATTGCAATATATGTAATAAAATAAAATAAAATAAAATAAAATAAAATAAAATAAAATAAAATAAAATAAAATAAAATAAAATAAAATAAAATAAAATAAAATAAAATTAAAAAGGTGTAATATAACAAGAAAATTACATAATGTTTTGAGAATATCATCACAATAGTATGAGAAAAAATAACATCACTTTAGTAGCAGGAAGTTGAAATATTCAAGGAAAAAGACATTGTTTTACAGTCGTGATGTCATAAGAAAGGAAAAAAATACTACGAGTCAAAATATTATGGGAATAAAGTAAATTTGCAACAGTTGGAAATATTAAAAAGAATATAAATAACTTAAAAAAACTGTAATAATTGCACGAGAATAAAATCAAAATATTATAAAGAAAAACTTTCATTTTAGTAGCATCAGGTTGAAATATTAAAGAAAAAATATGTTTAATGTTTAATTAATTTTTTTTTTTTAAATTGGAAAAAAATTCTAAAAAAATTCTAAAAAATTAGAAAAAAGTCATACATTAATAATATGAGTAAAAACATAAGGCCCAATTAAAAACATAAACATTCATGAAGATTATTTATGAAGAAAGTTGAAATATTAGAAAATAAAAAAAGCAGAAATTAAAACATTAATACTAATAGTAGGCTTTTTCACCGACATTTTCTTACATATATACATATATATATAAAGGAAAAATATACTTCGAGTCAAAATATTATGGGAATAAAGTAAATTTGCAACAGTTGGAAATATTAAAAAGAATATAAATAACTTTAAAAAACTGTAATAATTGCACGAGAATAAAATCAAAATATTATAAAGAAAAACTTTCATTTTAGTAGCATCAGGTTGAAATATTAAAGATAAAATATATTTAATAATGTTTAATTAATTTTTTATTTTTTTTTTAAATTGGAAAAAAATTCTAAAAAAAATTCTAAAAAATTAGAAAAAGTCATACATTAATAATATGAGTAAAAACATAAGGCACAATTAAAAACATAAACATTCATGAAGATTATTTATGAAGAAAGTTGAAAAATTAGAAAATAAAAAAGCAGAAATTAAAACATTAATACTAAGAGTAGGCTTTTTCACCGACATTTTCTTACATATATACATATATATATAAAGGAAAAAAATACTTCGAGTCAAAATATTATGGGAATAAAGTAAATTTGCAACAGTTGGAAATATTAAAAAGAATATAAATAACTTTAAAAAACTGTAATAATTGCACGAGAATAAAATCAAAATATTATAAAGAAAAACTTTCATTTTAGTAGCATCAGGTTGAAATATTAAAGATAAAATATATTTAATAATGTTTAATTAATTTTTTATTTTTTTTTTTAAATTGGAAAAAAATTCTAAAAAAATTCTAAAAAATTATAAAAAAGTCATACATTAATAATATGAGTAAAAACATAAGGCACAATTAAAAACATAAACATTCATGAAGATTATTTATGAAGAAAGATGAAATATTAGAAAATAAAAAAAGCAGAAATTAAAACATTAATACTAATAGTAGGCTTTTTCACCGACATTTTCTTACATATATACATATATATAAAGGAAAAAAATACTTCGAGTCAAAATATTATGGGAATAAAGTAAATTTGCAACAGTTGGAAATATTAAAAAGAATATAAATAACTTTAAAAAACTGTAATAATTGCACGAGAATAAAATCAAAATATTATAAAGAAAAACTTTCATTTTAGTAGCATCAGGTTGAAATATTAAAGATAAAATATATTTAATAATGTTTAATTAATTTTTTAGTTTTTTTTTTAATTGGAAAAAAATTCTAAAAAAATTCTAAAAAATTATAAAAAAGTCATACATTAATAATATGAGTAAAAACATAAGGCACAATTAACAACATAAACATTCATGAAGATTATTTATGAAGAAAGTTGAAATATTAGAAAATTAAAAAAGCAGAAATTAAAACATTAATACTAAGAGTAGGCTTTTTCACCGACATTTTCTTACATATATACATATATAACTTCTTATCATATCCTTTCATTTTTCACTATGTGGGCCTAGCTGGAAAAACATTGGACACAACTTTGCAACTTTAGATGGCGTTATGCACCTGAAGGCTTTGTACGCAGGCCGATACCAGCAGAGGAAGGAGCAGGGTGTGAAGAGCAGGGCCCAGAGAATGGCAAGGCCGAAACCAACACCGACAGAAGTGTCCACGCAGAACATGGCCAGCGAGGAGATCAGGTTGAAGACCAGAGTGCAAGTGCTGACTGGACAAGGCAAGAAGGAGACAAAAAAAAAAACCAGAATGAACACCAATAGACACGATACCGCATCTGACACACTTTGTTTACTATAAAAGCAAGCTTCAAGGCAGGGCACCGAAAAAGTACTACAAGTACCCCAAACTCACACATCCAGAAGTAGTACATGAGGGTGACAGTACGCTGGAAGCGCTGGCTGATCTCCACGTTGATGTCCTGGTAGAAGCACGGTCCGACCGGGCAGAATGAAGGCAGGGGAGGCCAATTATTTTGACGGGCTGATGTGGGAGCAAAAAAAATGTACTGCAAATTCCGCCGTATATTACCATAGTTATTGATTTAAGTACTTAAGCAATGGAAATGGCTAAATATAAGCTCTTAAATTACATTCTTATGAGCTATTTTTGTTGTCGTCATTATACAGTATTTATAGAAACAAATGTAGCTTTAGTTGTACCAGATGAACAAATAAACTGAAGAAACAAAGCTGCTCTAATATTTTTTTCCTCCAGCGGGAGGCTGATGTCATTGCAGCACCCTGATTAATTTTTAATTAATTAATTTTCCCATGACTATAACAGTCTGACACTCACTCTCATCTTACAAAGAATGCCAAAATCATCACACAGCAACTTAACACTCATTAAGTATAAATATACAAAAAGTGAAGGAGCATCGAAAGCATAGAAAATGATGGATGGCGCTGAAAGACTGCCTCTGTCCATCAGAGGGAGCCCAAAGCCCAGCGGGAGGCTGATGTCATTGCAGCACCCTAATTAATATGTTGCTCAGACCCGATGCATTATGGGAAAATTTTAAAATTGTGTTTTGTTTTGTTTTTTTAATTCTAAACTCAGGTCAGGCACACTTTTTTGGGTGTTAAGTTGCTGTGTGATGAATTTAGTGTTGAAGGTTGCTGGATTAAATCATTAACAGACCTTTCTGTATTTCCATATTACATTAGGATGTTCCTGTTATGCTTCATTTTATTTAGATGTCACCCTCCCCCCGGCCCAGCCCTCCCACCCCGCCTGCCCGCCCGCCTCTCTCTCACAGGCTCCAGGCCCCAGGCTGTGTGACTGCAGCTCCCGTTCTCTCCTCTCCAGCTCCCGGGCTTTCCTTTCCAGCTCCTCCTGTTTTTTCATCAGCTCAGTCGTGGTGGCATTGACTGCAGTCTGGCAAACACAAGACATCGTCAGTAACAAACGTAATATGCCGTTTTCATATTTTTATACTCTAATATTGGTGATATATTTATTGATTTTTTATGAAATAAAATGAATGTCAAAGAATGCCAAAATCATCACACAGCAACTTAACAGTCAGAAAATATAAATATACAAAAAATGAAGGAGCATCAAAAGCATAGAAAATGATGGATGGCGCTGAAAGACTGCCTCTGTCTATCAGAGGGAACCGAAAGCCCAGCGGGAGGCTGACGTTATTGCAGCAACCTAATTAATTTTTAATTAATTTATTTTTCCATGACTATAACAGTCTGACACTCACTCTCATCTTACAAAGAATGCCAAAATCATCACACAGCAACTTAACACTCAAAAAATATAAATATACAAAAAATGAAGGTGCATCGAAAGCATAGAAAATGATAGATGGCGCTGAAAGACTGTCTATTAGAGGGAACCCAAAGCCCAGCGGGAGGCTGACGTCATTGCAGCACCCTAATTAATTTTTAATTAATTAATTTTCCCATGACTATAACAGTCTGACACTCACTCTCATCTTACAAAGAATGCCAAAATCATTCCGGCGGGAGGCTGACGTCATTGCAGCACCCTAATTAATACGTTGCTCAGACACAATGCATTATGGAAAAACTTTTAAATTATGTTTGTTTTTAATTCTAAACTCAGGTCAGGCACACTTTTTGGGTGTCAGGTTGCGGCACTCACTCTCATCTTACAAAGAATGCCAAAATCATCACACAGCAACTTAACACTCAGAAAATATAAATATATCAAAAATGAAGGAGCATCGAAAGCATAGAAAATGATGGATGGCGCTGAAAGACTGCCTCTGTCTATCAGAAGGAGCCACAAAGCCCAGCGGGAGGCTGACGTCATTGCAGCACCCTAATTAATACGTTGCTCGGACGCGATGCATTATGGGAAAACTTTTAAATTATGTTTTGTTTTTAATTCTAAACTCAGGTCAGGCACACTTTTTGATGGACTATCTTAGTAATACCGTTTTCCGAAATCGACATTTGAATGATTTTTACATGACTTTTACCTACTAATATGAGTGTTTGCACCAGTGGCGACCGCACAAGAGCAAGCAATACCTGGTTGTTATGGGTGTTATAGGAGCCATAGTTGTTAGGCTGAGTAGGTGTTGTTCGGCTGGGTGGGGTCTGTGCAGGCATGGCTGGAGCAGTAGGAGAGGTGGCTTCATAGGGCGGTGGAGGCTAAAATACAAAAAAAGAAAAGTAAGAAGTCAGGTTTTTGTTTAGTCATTTCAGTCATATGCGGCACTAGCGATAGTTGGATAAATATACACATCATAAGGGAGTTCACATGGAGGAAGCCTTAAAATAATAATAACATAAAAAAAATAATAACTTGGGATAAAGTGATTGAGCCCTAAACCTAATAAATGTTAAAACGTTAAAAAGCCATAGCATTTTAGTATGTGGACTCAAACTATGGGATGTATTGAGTAAGGACCTCAAACAATGCACAACAATGAGCCAATTCAAGAAACAATACAAGCAGTTGATGTTTGCTAAATACAAGGATGAAGAGTCTTGAACCAGTCATGATGTGCTATATATATATATATATATATATATATATATATCACTATATTATAAAATAAAAATAAAAATAAAAATAAAAATAAAAATAAAAATAAAAATAAAAATAAAAATAAAAATAAAAATAAAAATAGGAAAGCAGGAAGTGAACAAATTTAACAGTTACTGATTGTAAAAGTACTATGGACATAATATAATGAATCAGATTTAACAATGAAAATCCTTGGTCAAAAATAAAACTAAAAATAAAAATAAAATATGTTAGATGAAAATTAAAATTTAAAAAGAATAAAAAAAACTTAAACTATATTATTATTTATTTATTTATTTTTCTTATTATAAAATTAAAAAAAAAACAAAAAAAATTTATTATGGAAAGCAGGAAGTGAACAAATGTAACAGTTACTGATTGTAAAAGTACCAGGATTTAATAAGCTTTGCTTCTTCCTACTCCTTTTGGACATGTGGAACTGGGAACTGATTATGGGATGCATTCAATTGTAATCTGATGCATGTTCAAATGAAATTAAACCATTACCATATTTTGACTGACGTTTTCCCAACCGCTGTCATGTTGCCACATATTATAAATAACAGTCCATATTAATGGCGTCCAAATAACGACTGACTCACCTCCGCCGTGCTTTCGAACGGATTGTAAAGATCCAGTGTGGCATATCCGGTGTTGCTGCTGTGTTGGGTCACGGCCGGGTCCTGTGTACATAAAACAAGTCACAAACCAACACAACAACAACGTTTCATGACAACGTTTATTCGTGTGTTTTTCCTCCATAGACGTTACAAGTTGGCACAACCAAGATGTCACATGAGCGACCGCGGGTCAGCTGTTGCTTATAACTAAACTTCAGTGTAGTCGTATTTGGGTTCTTAATGATACCGTTAGCTAAGTTGCTAAGCTTTTGTATCACTCACCTGGAAAGGGTTCTGTTCTTCCGTGGGTTCGGGAAAGCTGGTGTATTTTGACATGATGACAGACGTCAAGTGTGCTAGTGGAAAATGTCACGGAATGGAGGGGTTGGAGGGGGGGGGGTTAAAAAAAAAAAGGCCAAATAGCTAACAGGGATTCATCCGCTCATTCTCCTCGCCGTTAAATAACACTTGAACGCGACTTCACACGACAAAATTCACACATATATACATAAAGGCAAAAATATTAAATTATTAAGATGTATTTTCTTCCTCCGGACAGACGAATGTATCCGTTATTTTAGTTTTTTTTTCTTCGCAGTTGAACAGACTAGGATACAGGAAGTAATGAGACGACGGTATGGTCACGTGACCGCTGCGGCGCTAAACCACGAGACACTTCGAAGGGGCGTGGTCAAGTTATAGCAAACTTTTCTTCGGTTTGTCATTCGGTTAAGATGTAGCAAAAAAACCATACCGCTCTGTTTAAACATTTTACATCTGAAAATAACATTTTAATTTATTATTTTTAATCTATTATGTGTTATTTTACTTGGGTGATGCTTTTATTTTGGAGGCCTGATTTACAGGAAGTATTACGTCAATGATTCAGGATGGTTTTTTTTGTGTGCAATGTAGCTTTTCTTCCAGTAGATGTCACTCTTACACGTTTATGTAGTTTTCCCCAGCGATAGCCGCATTTATTAGGGCTCGAGCACTGACCAGTGCGAAAGCCCTATTGTAATCGTTCCGTTTTTTATTCTGCCGAAAGGACGGCCATTTTGAGGGCCTTAACATGCCCGAAAACTCACCAAATTTTGCAAGCGCGTCAGGTCTGCCGAAAATTTCGATCTGGTGGGGGTCCCGAAAACAATGTTCCAAAATTGACTCTCTAGCGCCACCTTTAATTTTTGAAAAAATTGGCCCCCGCCACCAGTTTCACCTATCGTCACGAAACTTGGTGGAGACGTCTATCGTGACAGGACGGACCAAAAAGTCTCAAGAACCCATATTGGAAAACGAACAGGAAGTCGGCCATTTTGGATGGCGGCGGCCTTTTTCGTGCCAGAAGTTGGGGTCGTATCTCGACGAACTCCTCCTAGGGGGTTTGACCAAATGAGTCCGTTGTTGCATCAACGGACACTAGACGGATGGCCGACGTTAAATTGCGAAGGATTTTGGGATATTCCATACGATGTGGGCGTGGCACGCCCCCAAATTTTGCCCATTTTCATATGTCCGGGCCTTGCACGCTGAGCGTAACTGTAGACGTGAATAACTTGGCTCCACGTGGTCAGATCTTCATCATACTTGGTACATGTGATCATGGCCCCGCCCCGAAGGTCCCCGTAGGTCACTTCCTGATTTCGTCGCAGTGCCACCTATTGGCGACAGGCTAAAGGCGTGTCATCTACATGAGGCCTTTTCTGCCAGGAGATTCATCAGATGAACATCGGGGTCACAAGGTCACTGCCTGACAGCCTGGTGAAGCCTGTTGATGGACCATGATGCAGGAAAAGCGCACGTGGTGGGCGTGGCCTGGCGGCGAATGCTCAGGCCTCGCCATTTACATAGAAAAGGTCATCATTCGCCCGCAAAAGGTCGCATGGGCTTGAAAACTCATAGGGGGGGTCAGAATCCAGGCCTGAGCGGCCTGGTGTGGCCCCCATATGAAACCAAGCCAAATTGACTCACTAGCGCCACCTAGAAGTTTTAAAATAATTATCCCTCGCCTCCCGTTGCACGTATCGGCATGATTTTCGGAGGAGACATCACTCGTGACAGGACGCACAAAAAAGTCTCAATAACCCATGTTCTAAAACCAACAGGAAGTCGGCCATTTTAGGTGGCGGCGGCCATTTGGGGGCGGATGTATGGGTCGTATCTTGACGAACTCCTCCTAGGGGGTTTGACCGAATGAGTCCGTTGTTGCATCAACGGACACTAGACGGATGGCCCACGTTAAATTGCGAAGGATTTTGGGCCGCTCCATAGGATGTGGGCGTGGCACGCCACCAAACTTTGACCATTTCATATCTGGCCCTGCCTGGTGTCTGGCCTTGCCTTGAAGCAATGTACATCAAAGTCAATACACAGTTTGACTGACAGACTGATGATGTCAGTTGATGGACTATGATGTGTGTAAAGCACATGTGGGGGGCGTGGCCACGGCGAATGGTCAGCCTTCGCCATTGACCATCAAAAGGTCATCATTTGCCTGCAGAAGGTCACAGGCTGCTGAAATCTTAAACGTGAGGCCTTAATCCAGGCCTGAGCGCCCTGGTGGTGCTCCCATGTGACACCAATCTAAATTGACACACTAGCGCCACCTAGAAGTTTCAATTCATTATCCCTCGCCACCCGTTACACGTATCACTATGATTTTCGGTGGAGACGTCTATCATGACAGGACGCACCTAATGCTCCAGAAGCCATGTTCTAAACACAGCGCCACCAACTGGTGGAAATGTATATCTGCCGTAACTTCCTGATTCATGGTCAGATTGTCTTGAAATTTTTTTTGGTGTGTTGGGTCAATCTCTGGTCTGTTATACTGTGTGTACATAGACTCTATAGCGCCACCAACTGGTGGAAATGTATATAGCCGTAACTTCCTTCCACATGGTCGGATCAGGCCCAAATTTTTTCTGGTGGTCTGGGGTACCCTCTGGTCTATGACTGTGTGTGTACATAGACTGTATAGCGCCACCAACTGGTGGAAATGTATATAGCCGTAACTTCCATCCACATGGTCGGATCAAGCCCAAATTTTTTCTGGTGGTTTGGGGTACCCTCTGGTCTATGACTGTGTGTGTACATAGACTGTATAGCGCCACCAACTGGTGGAAATGTATATAGCCGTAACTTCCTTCCACATGGTCGGATCAGGCCCAAATTTTTTCTGGTGGTCTGGGGTACCCTCTGGTCTATGACTGTGTGTGTACATACGCTATAGCGCCACCAACTGGTGGAAATGTATATCTGCCGTAACTTCCTTACGCACGGTCGGATCGGCCCCTAATTTTTTCTGTTGGTTCGGGGTACCCTCCGGTCCGTTACCGTGTGGGCCAACCACTCTATAGCGCCACCCACAGGCGGAAACGTATATCCGCCGCAAGGACCTACCGCGTGGTCCGATCGTCGTGAATTTTTTTATGGCGGTTCGCGGTGTCGGACGGGACGTGACCGCGCACCCGCCTCGCCGCCGCTGTCGCCCCCTCCTGGTGGAAAATTGCAAGTGCCGTGACTCCCTTACCGCTTATCCGCTCGCCGCGGTTTTTCGTACGGCGCGTCCGCGCGCCCGTCCGGTCGCGCGCGCGACCCCGACCCGCGCGTACCCCCGACCCGCGCGTACCCCCGAGCGCGTCGGGGTGCTCGAGCCCGCTCATCACTGCTTGCAGTTTTAATATTATATTTATCATTGTTTTTGTTTTATTAATTTTTACATATAATAAGTCGGTTTGTATTTAACATTACATATGCTCTATACTGTGAGTTTTCCCCCTTAAAATAACTAATTATATATACAGTATACTGTTATCCAAGGTTAGGAGGCATTGTAGTCGCCAGGGGGCGCCAAAACATTGGGAAAAAATAATCACCTTCTATATGATTTATTAATAAAACTTGTGACCACTCACTTTTTATTGTAGTTATCGCTTAGTATAAATGTAGCCTGTGTGCAGACTGTGTGATTTAAATTTTATGTTAATTGTATTCATAATTTTTATCATTAAAATTATTATTAACTCACAGTATTGACTTATTATATTTTTATTATTATATTACTTATTATATTTTAAAGTATGGGTGAGTCGATTGTAATTTTAGTTTTGCAATTTATTAGTACTTTGTTAATGATAAAAACATTGGGTGATGTTAATTTATTAAGTATTTATTTGTATTTCATAAATTATTTATTTTGCCAATATATAAAATATTATTTAAATAATAAAATAAGTATTTAAATAAAATATTTAGTTGCATTGAATTAAATTTAACACAAATATAACTTCAGCATATTTTTATTATTTTATTAAACTATTTATTATAGTAATACGAATATTAAAAATAATTTATTAAAATAATCAAATTTATTTTTTACATTTTAATTAAATTAATATAATTTTAACAATTATTTAAAATTTAAATTGTGTAATTATTATATTAAATGTTATAATTAAATGACTGAAGATATTCCCATCATACAAACAATACAATGCAAATTATTTTAATAATTATTTAAAATTTAAATTGTGTAATTATTATATTAAATGTAATATTTACATTACATAAAATATTCCAATCATACAAACAATACAATGCATATATATATATATATTTTACTATTTGATGAACTATAGAAGAATATAATTTTTCGGAGGGAACAGGAAGTGTTACACACAAAACAATAAGCAACTTTGTGTCCTTCTGGGTCCGCTCACATGATGATGCGTTCAAGTGCACTGCCTAACTGTTGTAATGTAATCAGTTTTTTAATTTTTAATCATGCACCCCCTTGATAAACACACACCCAGCAGCTGACAAGTTTCTCCTCCGCTCCACTCACTCCACTGAGTTTTTTGTTCAGGTTTGAATCCCCACCCCCCCCCCCCCCCCGAACTTCAGGTGATCTGCTCCTCCTGGTAGGTGGAGGTGGAGATGGAACCGTATGGGTCCACCACCGTCTGGGCGCATCGCACCACCGTCACCAGCAGGAAGAAACACAAAAGGCCGAGGAAGAAGAGAGCGAAGCCCAGATCCACGTCCACTTCGGATGGGGTTGCAAGATGTCCGCCTTGGTCCATGCGGGAGACGGAAGTTGCCGGTCCGGCTTTGATGAAACTGATTCCCTCCAGGGTCGACTCAAAAATGAGCGGGTGTGTCTAAAAAACAAATTATTATTATTAAAAATTCATCATATACACACGGTATCCCTAAAAGTCATATACTATACACATACAATATGCTGTATCATATTTTATATAAGACCCAAGAATGAATAAAAAATAATCAGGGATATCCGATATTGGCTTTTTTTGCCGATATTCCGATATGTCTAACATGACATATGGACTGTGATGGAATGAACATGTTTTTTTCTTAATATCGGTTTTTATGATCGGGAAAAAATCTGATCGCATTTTTATGCTGATATCTAGCCGATATTTATCGGCCATCTCTAGAAATAATAGAAATAAAAAAATGTTGACATATAATATATGCATAGTGTAAAATATTTTACAAAATAGCCAAATATTTAACTAAAATAAAATATAATTACTTAAAATTTATGCTGATATTGGGCCGATATTTATCGGCCATCCCTAGAAATAGTTGTATATATATTTACACTGCCCCTAAATTTTGACATATAATATATGCATACTGTATAATATTTAATATATCTTATACAGTATTAAATATTTAATTAATGCATAAAAAAATACACTTAATAAAATAAAATAAAATATCATTACTTAAAATCTATGCTGATATCAGGCCTAGAAATAATAAAATAATAATAATAATAACTATTATTATTATTATTTCCCTAGAAATAATAAAAATAGTTGTGTATATTTTTGACATATAATTTATGCATACTGTATAATATTTTACAAAATATCAAAATATTTAATTAATACATTTACAAAACTACACTTCATAATAAACTGAAATAAAATATCATTACTTAAAATCTATGCTGATATCGGGCCTAGAAATAATAAAATAATAATAATTAATAATAATTATTATTTCCCTAGAAATAATAAAAAATAGTTGTGTGTGTATATATATATATATATATATATTTACACTGACCCTAAATTTAGCCAAATATTTAAATAATGCATTTACAAAACTTCACATAATAATAAACTAAAATAAAATATCATTACTTAAAATTTATGCTGATATCGGGCCTAGAAATAATAAAATAATAATAACTATTATTTCCCTAGAAATAAAATAGTTGTATATATATATATATATATATATATTTACACTGCCCCTAAATTTTGACATATATGCATACTGTATAATATTTTACAAAATAGCCAAATATTTAATTAATGCATTAAAAAAAACTACACTTAATAATAAACTAAAATACAACATCATGACTTCAAATATATAAAAATTAATCAATTAAATAAAAAAGAAGGTAATGTGTATATTTATCGAATTAAAAAATGTATAGTATTTGTATACTACAGAACAGGATTCCTACTATTATAGTCGCTTTAAATTATTTTTTATTTTTTTTATTTTTATTTTATTGCGAATTTAAATTTAAATTGAAAAACACCCACAATAATCAAGTCAATACAATGAATGCTGTCTTATAAAGTATAGAATAGACGTTTGTCTTACCAAACTTCCATTCTTGAAGTGTGTAGTTCGGGTTCTTCCAAAAAACTTGGTAGGTGGTACTTTTTTTTCATCAAACCAAAATATTGAATTAAAAAAAACTAAAATAAAACATCATTACTTAAAATTTATGCTGATATCCCTAGAAATAATATAAATAGTTGTATGTATATATTTACACTGTCCCTAAAAACAAAATATGCAAATATTTAATTAATGCATTAAAAAAACTACACTTAATAATAAACTAAAATAAAACATCATTACTTAAAATATATAAAAATTAATCTATTAAATAAAAAAGACGGTAATATGTATATTTACTGAATTAAAAATGTATAGTATTTGTATACTACAGAACAAGATTCCTACTATTATAGTTTAAATTAATTTTTATTTTATTGCGAATTTAAATTTAAATACACCCACAATAATCAAGTCAATACAATACAATGAATGCTGTAAAGTATAGAACAGACGTCAGTCTTACCAAACTTCCATTCTTGAAGTGTGTAGTTCAGGTTCTTCCAGGAAACTTGGTAGTTGGAACTTTTTTTTTTTTTATCAAACCTGGCTCTTTGTCGTGCTTCCTGATGTCATAAACGCCCGACTCGGGATGTCTAAAGGACAAATGAACAAGCAGGGATCTGCACACACACACACACACACACACACATACACGTGCATCCGAGGCCACATGACACCGTATTCCCGCGTGTGACCAGATTTACTCGAGGGGTAGCGGTTACTCCCTCTCATGCAAGATTCAAGACGTGCGCTCGAATCTTGCGGCCTCCCGCCGAGCCGTAAAGCCCTTATTAATAATACGTGAGCAGGAATCCGATACGTCGAACACGGATCACGGTCCGCTGATACACGACATTGTGGCCCGTGTCCGTGTCGCCAATTAGATTGCGCAACCTTTAAACTGCGCTTTTGGATGACATAACCAAGGAGGAAAGTAAGAATGGAAGGAAGGAGCAGGGGATGTGGATGAGAGCCATGTTGGTAAGCAACTGGATAGGAGACGTCATATCAGTTGACATGACGAGGCAGACGGGGGGAAAAGATGACCACGCAACATTGAAATTAAATCTAGATGAGCCTGGATGAAGATGGCGGACGATACGGGCGTTAAAATGAATGAATTTGTTCATATCGGTATCGTGTTTATCGTCCGGTAACGATGTTGGGCTGTCTCTTTGCTGCCTCCGACAGGCTCGGAATTATCACCATATTTATCTATTTTTTACATCATTTTCACAATTTTTTACATATTTTTTTACATTTTTTTTTACAAATTTTTAACGTTTTTTTACATTTTTTAAACAAATTTTATTTTTTTTTCAAATGTTTAAATTTTTTTCAAATTTTTTTTTTTTACAAATTTTAACGTTTTTTTTACAAATTTTAACGTTTTTTTTACATTTTTTAAACAAATTTTTTATTTTTTTTCAAATGTTTAAATTTTTTTCAAATTGTTTTTTACAAATTAAAAAAATTTAAATAAATTTTTACATTTTTTACAAATTTTTCAAATTTTTACTAATGACTTTCTTATCTCGGAATTTCAACTTTCCTATGTCATAGCGATGACTTTTTATCTCATAGGTATGACTTCTTAATCACATAATTATGAACTTATGTTTTAATTTCAACTTTTTATCTCTTAGATTTTTTTTTACTCATAAGTTTGACTTTTTGACTAATAAATTCAACTCATAATTTCACATTTTCCTCTCATAATGATGCATTTTCATCTCAAAATTCTGACTCTTCGTCTCATAATTAATGTTAATTTAAACTTCATGTCATAATTTCAATTTTTTTAATCTCCAAATCTCACTTTTTAATCTCATAATTATGAATTTTAATCTCCAAATTTCAACTTTTCATGTCATAATTATAAATTTTAATCTCCAAATGTTGACTTTTTATGTCATAATTTGGACATTTTAACTCACAATTTTAATTTTATCCCACAATTTCATCTCATAATGTCAACTCTCCATCTCATAATTATGAATTTTAATCACCAAATTTCACCTTTTCATGTCATAGTTGTGAATTTTAATCTCCAAATTTTGACTTTTTATCTCCTAATTCGGACGTTTTAACTCATAACTTTGAGATTTTAACTCACAAATTCAACTTTATCCCACAATTTCATCTCATAATGTAAACTTTTCATCTCACAATTATGAATTTTAATCTAAAAATGTTGACTTTTCATCTCAATTTTGACTTTATCTCACAATTTCATTTCATGATTTCAACTTTTTATCTCATAATTTGGACTTTTTAATTTATAACTTTGACCCCTTAACTCAAATTTAACTTTTTATCTCATCATTTCAGCTTTTTATTTCATAATTTCCCATTTTCATCTCATAATTAAGAATTCTGATCTCAAAAGTATGACTTAAATTCGACTTTTTGTCATAGTTTGGACTTAACTCATAACTGACTTTTCAACTCATTAATTCAACATTTTAGATTTTTTTTTAACTCACTATTTTCTAACATTCCTAACTCATAATTATGATGTCTCGTAATTTTGACTTTATCTCATAATTTTGCCTTTTTAGCTCATAATTTCCCATTTTTATCTTATAATGAATGATGACGAATACGGTAATGACAGCCAGTGAATGCGTTTTGATGTTTGGATGAACTTTGTTTTTAATAATATCCACATGAGCGTGGACACAGCCTGGAAACACTTTTCTGCAGACAAAGCTCTTGGACAGGGGACAAAGGAGAACAAGGTGAAAAACACTGACGACAGCCAATCTTTGGTGGATATTAGCGCACACCTCAAAAACTAAATCAGGACCCAAACCTCTACGGAGTCAGTCGGACTCCAATGTAACACTGAATATGGACGATCTTTCAGTGGATCCGTCCAGGAAGCCATAAAGTGCATCTTTGGTTGAAGACAACACTGAAATGTTTCTGAAGAACTTAAGTGTACAACGGAACCTTGGTTAAGGTCTGGCGCTAACCAAATCCTAAATGTCTTAATGCAAGGATTTACTGTAATTGTAAAACTATAAAACACATTTTCTGTTAACATTTTTGGCATTCTGGAACAAATTAATTGGATTTATATTATTTATAATGGGAAAAAAAATTTTGGTTAGCGTCCGTTTTGGTTAGAGTCAGACCTTCTGGGACAAATGAATGACGCTAACCAAGGTTCCAAATAACACTGACATGTTGGACACCATTGGTGTATATGTTTAATTCTACAATCATTTATGAATTTATTCCTGAAATACGATGATAACGTCTTAATGCGAGCGTTTATTGTAATTGTAAAACTATAAATTGAGTTTTCTGTTAACATTTTTGGCATTCTGGAACAAATTAATTGGATTTATATTACTTATAATGGGAAAAAAAATTTTGGTTAGCGTCCGTTTTGGTTAGAGTCAGACCTTCTGGGACAAATGAATGACGCTAACCAAGGTTCCAAATAACACTGACATGTTGGACACCATTGGTGTATATGTTTAATTCTACAATCATTTATGAATTTATTCCTGAAATACGATGATAACGTCTTAATGCGAGCGTTTATTGTAATTGTAAAATTATAAATTGAGTTTTCTGTTAACATTTTTGGCTTTCTGGAACAAATTAATTGGATTTATATTACTTATAATGGGAAAAAAAAATTTTGGTTAGCGGCCGTTTTGGTTAGAGTCAGACCTTCTGGGACAAATGAATGACGCTAACCAAGGTTCCAAATAACACTGACATGTTGGACACCATTGGTGTATATGTTTAATTCTACAATCATTTATGAATTTATTCCTGAAATACGATGATAACGTCTTAATGCGAGCGTTTGTTGTAATTGTAAAACTATAAATTGAGTTTTCTGTTAACATTTTTGGCATTCTGGAACAAATTAATTGGATTTATATTACTTATAATGGGGAAAAAAATTTTGGTTAGCGTCCGTTTTGGTTAGAGTCAGACTGACACTAAGAATGAATGACACTAACCAAGGTTCCAAAATAACACTGACACGTTGGGACACCCCTGGTGTATATATTTAATTCTACAATCATTTATGAATTTATTCCTGAAAAACAATGATAACGTTTTAATGCGAGCGTTTATTATAATTGTAAAACTATAAATTGAGTTTTCTGTTAACATTTTTGGCATTCTGGAATGGCTTAATTAGATTTATATTACTTTATATTACTTAATGGGAAAAAAAAGTTTTGGTTAGCATCCGTTTTGGTTAGAGTCAGACCTCCTGGGACAAATGAATGACGATAACCAAGGTTCCAAATAACACTGACATGTTGGACACCCCTGGTGTATATGTTTAAGTCTACAATCATTTATGAATTTATTCCTGAAAAACGATGATAATGTCTTAATGCAAGGGTTTACTGTAATTGTAAAACTATAAAACAAGTTTTCTGTTAACATTTTTGGCTTTCTGGAACAAATTAATTAGATTTATATTATTTCTAATGGGGAAATTTTTTTTTGGTTAGAGTCCGTTTTGGTTAGAGTCAGACCTCCTGGGACAAATGAATGACGCTTTAATGCGAGCGTTTATTGTAATTTTAAAACTATAAATTGAATTTTCTGTTAACATTTTTGGCATTCTGGAACGGATTAATTGGATTTATATTACTTCTAATGGGAAACAAAAATTTTGGTTAGTGTCCGTTTTGGATAGAGTCAGACCTCCTGGAAGAAATGAATGACACTAACCAAGGTTCCAAAATAACACTGACACGTTGGACACCCCTGGTGTATATATTTAAGTCTACACAACTATTTTTGTGTCAGTGTTTTTGAATACTGGCAAGGGCCCCGCCTCTCCCCTGAAGACAGTGTCGGACTTGGTAGCAATTTTTTTTTTTTTTTATAAAAAGAGTTTTCTGTTAACATTTTTGGCTTGCTGGGACAAATTAATTCGATTTATATTATTTCTAATGGGGAAATTTTTTTTTGGTTAGAGTCCGTTTTGGTTAGAGTCAGACCTTCTGGGACAAATGAATGATGCTAACCAAGGTTCCAAAATTACACTGACACATTGGACACCTTTGGTGCATATGTTTAAGTCTAGAACTATTTTTGTGTCAGTGTCTTTGAATACTGGCAAGGGCCCCGCCTCTCCCCTGAAGACAGTGTCGGACTTGGTAGCAATCTTTTTTTTTTATAAAAAGAGTTTTCTGTTAACATTTTTGGCTTGCTGGAACAAATTAATTCGATTTATATTATTTCTAATGGGGAATTTTTTTTTTGGTTAGAGTCCGTTTTGGTTAGAGTCAGACCTTCTGGGACAAATGAATGACACTAACCAAGGTTCCAAAATAACACTGACACATTGGACACCTTTGGTGCATATGTTTAAGTCTAGAACTATTTTTGTGTCATTTAAACTGAAAGCAAACATCACATGAACTAAAAAAATACACATTAAGCATAGGCGAAAGTTAAAATGATTCCGGACGTGTGTGTGTGTGTGTGTGTGTGTGTGTTTGTGCATGGAGAAAAGGCATAACAACAAATAATTTCTCAGTTTTTGGCCTCGGCGGGCGTGCACAAACTGTTAAAAATTTCTTATCATTTATCATTTTGCTGTGCAAGCAGTGGTCCGTACTAAGACGGTGCACCTTCACTTGTGCACCGTTATTGCGTAAGTCGCAGGCAGCCCGTCGAGATTAAAGACCTCTAAGTGTCTTCGGACTAGAGGAACGTCTGTCCCAAAAAAAAAAAAAAAAAAAACCGTCAGCAGCTTCCATCTAAGAGCAGCGTGGCGACAACTACGTAAGATTGGGTGGAGAGAGAAACGATATTATGGTATTAAAAGGCACTTAATGGTGATATGGTTATTGTTAAACTGGATTATTAATATTGTGTGTGTGTGTTTGTGTGTGTGTTTGTGTTGCCTCTCTTCACGCCACGTTCCCGCTCTTTGGCTTCCAGGTACCACATGACGGGGAGGGTGGGGTGGGGGGGCCAAATCTGGCACAGCTTCCTCTCACCGTCGTCCGCCATTCAGTCCGTCTTGCTACGGTTGTTGTTGAGGGTGTGGGAGTGACCGTTGAGGACGTGGCCGTTTTTCACGGTTCCGTTGCGTTCGCCGCAGACGTCTTCGTCTTCGGACTCCGTCTCCTCTTTGTCGCTACGCTCGTCCTCAACGATGTCCTGTTAGGAAACAAGAACGTATCAATGTGGGCGTGTTTTTTTTTTTATTTGATGCTTCATACGGGGCGGCACGGTGGTCTAGTGGTTAGCGCGCAGACCTCACAGCTAAGAAACCCGGGTTCAATTCCACCCTCGGCCATCTTTGTGTGGAGTTTGCATGTTCTCCCCGTGCATGCATGGGTGATCACTAAACTCATCGCACAGCAACTTAACACTCCCAAGTTATAACTAATAAATATACAAACATATACCGATATATCGGCTGCACGGCGGTCGAGTGGTTAGCGCGCAGACCTCACAGCTAAGAAACCCGGGTTCAATTCCACCCTCGGCCATCTCTGCAGCAACAGCAACTTAACACTCCCAAGTTATAACTAATAAATATACAAACATATACCAATATATTGGATGAGTGGTTAGTGCGCAGACCTCACAGCTAGGAGACCAGGGTTCAATTCCACCCTCGGCCATCTCTGTGTGGAGTTTGCATGTCATCCCCGTGCATGCATGGGTGATCACTAAACTCATCGCACAGCAACTTAACACTCCCAAGTTATAACTAATAAATATACAAACATATACCAATATATTGGATGAGTGGTTAGTGCGCAGACCTCACAGCTAGGAGACCAGGGTTTAATTCCACCCTCGGCCATCTCTGTGTGGAGTTTGCATGTTCTCCCCGTGCATGCGTGGGTTTTCTCCGGGTACTCCGGTTTCCTCCCACATTCCAAAAACATGCTAGGTTAATTAGCGACTCCAAATTGTCCATAGGTATGAATGTGAGTGTGAATGGTTGTTTGTCTATATGTGCCCTGTGATTGGCTGGCCACCAGTCCAGAGTGTAACCCCGCCTCTCGCCCAAAGTAAGCTGGGATAGGCTCCAGCAACCCCCGTGAAGAAAAAGCGGTAGAAAATGAATGAATGAATGCTTCATACGTTGCC
Source organism: Doryrhamphus excisus (assembly GCF_037039965.1). Lineage (NCBI taxonomy): Eukaryota > Metazoa > Chordata > Actinopteri > Syngnathiformes > Syngnathidae > Doryrhamphus > Doryrhamphus excisus. The sequence continues at coordinate 3,093,227 of NC_136363.1, forward strand.
AGGGAGGAACTTGATGACCATGCGGACGATGAGCACCGCCCAGAAGATGTGCAGAGTCAGCAGCACCAACAGGAGCCCGTTGAAGAAGTAGAAGCCAAAAAATGGTTTGTAGAGTGACAAAGGGTACACCAACGTGGCGTGTATGATGCTGCAATGGGGGGGACAAAGAACCATCAGAACCATCTAGGCTCGCCACCGGAGGCCCATTACACAAAACCACCATTGCGAAATAATACGCTTGTTGTCCAAATTGTTAGCAGCCATTAATGCAAAAAAACAGTAGTATTTCACAGCTTCACTTTTTCATACATTTCGTTGTGGACACAGTTTTTTGAAGGGCTGCACGGTGGTCGAGTGGTTAGCGCGCAGACTTCACAGCTAACATGTCTATTATAGAAAACAACATGTCTATGTCTATTAGTTTATTTAGCCATGTTTATGCTTGCAAAAAAAACACTAAAGTCATCACACAGTAACTTAACACTCCAAAAGTGTACCTAAAAATATACAAAGAAGTACCAATATGAGTTTTGAAGTTTCCCATTCTGCATTGTGTCTGAGCAAAGCAGTTCATTGGAGGACATGCGGCATAGAAAGTGGTTAGTGCGCAGGCCTCACAGCTGGGAGACCCGAGTTCGATTCCACCCTCGGCCATCTCTGTGTGGAGTTTGCATGTTCTCCCCGTGCATGCGTGGGTTTTCTGCGAGTACTCCGGTTTCCTCCCACATTCCAAAAACATGCTAGGTTAATTAGCGACTCCAAATTGTCCATAGGTATGAATGTGAGTGTGAATGGTTGTTTGTCTATATGTGCCCTGTGATTGGCTGGCCACCAGTCCAGGGTGTACCCCGCCTCTCGCCTGAAGAAGACAGCTGGGATAGACTCCAGCACCCCCGCGACTCTCGTGAGGATAAGCGGTAGAAAATGAATGTATGTCTCCACAAAGAGATGGCCGAGGGTGGAATTGAACTCGGGTCTCCTAGCTGTGAGGCCTGCGCACTAACCATTTTGTATGCCGCATGTCCTCCAATGAACTGCTTTGCTCAGACGCAATGCAGAATGGGAAACTTCAAAACTCATATTGGTACTTCTTTGTATATTTTTAGGTACACCTTTGGAGTGTTAAGTTACTGTGTGATGAGTTTAGTGTTTTTTGCAAGCATAAACATGGCTAAATAAACTAATGGACATAGACATGTTGTTTTCTATAATAGAAATGTTTTTGGAATGTGGGAGGAAACCGGAGTACCCGGCGAAAACCCACGCATGCAAACACACAGACATGGCCGAGGGTGGAATTGAACTCGGGTCTCCTCGCTGTGAGGCCTGCACGTTTACCACTCGTCCATCGTGCAGCCCTGTCAACATAATTGTCTAGCATTTTCAAAAGTCGGCACTTATAGACTTAGTGCTATTATGCTAACAGGTGTTAGCATGCTAATAAAGCAATAATAAAACCCTTCCATTGTATGTTTTCATGTTCAAGGAATCTAAATATGCAGATAAAATAAATGTAGGACTATTTTTTATGGTGTAAAACACAATATGGGGGAAATATTGTGCTAATAATAAGTAATAGACCATATTCCGCCACAAAACTGCATAATTTGTTAACAAATATATGTGTGAAAAACTAATAGACTGCAAGGGACAAATGTATTAGACACGTTTGACTGGTGACACATTGTAAGAATAAAAAGTCTAGAAACAGGATCTTTACCAGAAAGGGAAAATGATAAGGCGGGTGATGATGAAAACAACGGCAAAGACTGTAAAGATGCAGTTGCAGGTCCTTTTCCAACCTGCGTAGTTGAACATCTTGGCTGACTGGAATGGGAAGACACACCACCGTTAGCATTTTTTCCACCTCTAGAGGGCAGACACTACACAAGAGAAGGCGCTGTCCACAAAGTAAACAACTCCCAACTCCAGAGAACATCAATTCTCCTCATTAATCCGTTCAAAACGGTCAGAAGAAAAGTGAATATCCGTAAAGTAGGATTCCTTATTAATAAATTGGATATTTTCAACATGTTTTTTTCTCAGGTTCCACAGTTAAACTGATGACTATTTAAGCTTCTGAACAAGTGCATTTGGAAAAAACTACAAAAAAACCCGATGGCAAACTAGCATCTTGGCTGTATCTTCCAGCATCTTGTTGAGTCTTTGTAGCGAAATTTAGAGCTAGCCATCCACTCTTCCGTCTGCGAATGACGCTGAAACTAGCGGTTAGTGACGCGTCGTGTTAATCATGTCATGGTAGCTGCTGCAATATTAATAATTGCTAGCTTGGTTAATATACAAGTCAGTTATGTAAATGGAACACTATTGGTGTTTTTTTTTTTTTTAGTTTTTCTGAAGGGCTTTAGCGTCAAAATAAAAAATACTCTAAATATAATTAATTATTAATTTTCAATTTATTAATTATAAATTATATATAATAAATATAAATTATATAATTGTTTAATTATATATAAATTATAATTAGTTATTAATTTATTATAGTAATAATTTATTAGTCATTAATTATAATTATAAATTATCATTTGTTATACATTCATTTTTATATTTATGCTAACTAATTATAAATTATAATTTATTAATTATAAATTATATATATGCATATAAATTATATAGATTATTTAATTACATATAAATTATAATTAATTATTAATTTATTAAGTAATAATTTATTAGTCATTAATTATAATTATAAATTATCATTTGTTATACATTAATTTTTAGATTTATTCTAACTAATTATAAATTATAACTTATTAATTATAAATTATATATATATACATATAAATTATAATAATTATTTAATTACATATAATTATAATTAATTATTAATTTATAAAGTCATAATTTATTAGTCATTAATTATAATTATAAATTATCATTTGTTATACATTCCTTTTTAGATTTATTCTAACTAATTATAAATTATAACTTATTAATTATAAATTATATATATACATATAAATTATAATAATTATTTAATTACATATAATTATAATTAATTATTAATTTATAAAGTCATAATTTATTAATTACAAATTATACATATATACATATAAATTATATAATTATTTAATTATATATAAATATAATAAATTATTAATTTATTAATTCATAAATAATTGATTATAAATTATATACAGCGGGGAAAATAAGTATTGAACACGTCAACATTTCTCTCAAAAAACATATTTCTAATCGAGCTATTGACATGAAATTTTCACCAGATGTCGGCATCAACCCAAGTAATGCACACATACAAAGAAATCCAAACATTTATGTCCATAAATTAAGTTATGTGTAATAAAGTGAAATGGCACAGGGAATAAGTATTGAACACATGAAGAAAAGGAGGGGTAAAAAGGTCTGGAAAGCCAAGAAAGCAGCTGGAGTTTGTCAGTATTTAGAAGGTTAACCTGTCCCCTATTAGTGCAAAGTAATATCGGCTGGTTTAGTCCTGATTAATGCCTTTTAAAAAGGTTTCTCACCAGCAAGGTGTTAGACAAGAAACATTGCATGATGGGTAAAAGCAAAGAGCTGTCCAAAGACCTACGCAGCCTTATTGTTGCAAAACACACTGAAGGCATTGGTTACAGGCGCATTTCTAAACTTCTGAAAGTTCCAGTGAGTACCATTGGGGCCATCATCCGGAAGTGGAAAGAACACGGCATTACCATAAACCAGCCACGGCCAGGTGCTCCTCGCAAGATTTCAGACAGAGGAGTCAAAACAATCATCAGAAGGGTTCTCCAACAGCCCAGGACCACTCGTGGAGAGCTTCAGAAAAACCTGGAATCAGCAGGTACCGTTGTTTCAAAGAAAACAATAAGTAATGCACTCAACCGCCATGGCCTCCATGCACGCACACCACGCAAGACTCCATTTTTGAAGAGGAAGCATGTTGAAGCTCGTTTGGAGTTTGCGACACAACATTTGGATAAACCCATGAGATTCTGGGAGAACATACTCTGGTCAGATGAGACCAAAATTGAACTCTTCGGATGTCATAAGACACAACATGTTTGGAGGAAAAATGGCACTGCACATCACCCCCAAAACACCATACCAACAGTCAAGTTTGGAGGTGGGAGCATCATGGCGTGGGGCTGTTTTTCAGCATGTGGTACTGGTAGACTTCATATCATTGAAGGAATAATGACTGGAGAAAAGTATCGAGACATTCTTGATCAGAATCTGCTGTCATCTGCCAGGCTGCTGAAGATGAAAAGAGGGTGGATCTTTCAGCAAGACAACGATCCCAAGCACACAGCCAAGGTAACACTCAACTGGTTGAAGAAAAAGAAAAAGCTGCTAGAATGGCCCAGTCAATCACCAGACTTGAATCCAATTGAAAATCTTTGGAAAGAACTGAAGATCCGGGTTCACAGAAGAGACCCCCGGAACCTTGAAGATTTGAAGGCAGTTTGTGTGGATGAATGGGCCAAAATCACACCTGAGCAATGTATTCGACTGGTTTCTCCATACAGGAGGCGTCTTGAGGCTGTAATCACCAACAAAGGTTTTTGCACTAAGTATTAAATAAATTTCAGTACGCGTGTTCAATACTTATTCCCTGTGCCATTTCACTTTATTACACATAACTTAATTTATGGACATAAATGTTTGGATTTCTTTGTATGTGTGCATTACTTGGGTTGATGCCGACATCTGGTGAAAATTTCATGTCAATAGCTCGATTAGAAATATGTTTTTTGAGAGAAATGTTGACGTGTTCAATACTTATTTTCCCCGCTGTATATATTATTTATTTATTGAATTCTATATAAATTATTATAAATTATTAATTCATTAATTTATAATTTATTAATTATAAATTATATATGTATAATGTATATATTATCTAATTATCTAATTATATATAAATTATAATTGTACTATTAACTATTAAAACTATTAAACTATTAAAATTACAATTACAAATAAACTAAAAACTACAAATTGCAGTATTAGGACCACAATGAAAAAAAAACTACTCTCATATTTTGAGAATAAAGTCATTGAAATTTCACTGAATCTCAAAATCTCAGATTTTTTTTTATGTGACCTTATAAAACAATGAATCAGCAAGATTAAAAACAGGCTGTAATACCTCCATAAGATAGTCGGCTGCATCGTGCACTAACATGATCAAAGTCCCACCCCGGATATAGTTGACCAGCCAGGAGAACCCGATGAGGACAATGGTGGCAACATGGTGAACTATTTGCTCTTTAAAGTCCTGACAGCAAAAAAAAAGATCAAGTTACACACACATAAAAAAACACACACACACAAAGCATGGTTTGTCATTGATGGACGCCTCAGTTTAACAAATGATTAACTCTCACAGCAGCGTCTAATGCGAAACCTACAAAAGTGATTTCATCGAAGAGCCGCAAAACCCGTTTCAACACGACGGCGTACCGGAAAACCACAGAGAGCTCAGTTACTTCCTGTCCAACTCCAAATCAAAGTTCAGAGTGCCTGTTTATTCCTAGCATGTGATGTCATGCAGTAGCTATCGCCAGAAGTGAATGTAATGTTTGAAAAGTCATATTACTCAAAAGGGAAATCAATAGTTAATAGCCAATCACAGGGCACATATAGACAAACAACCATTCACACTCACATTCATACCTATGGACAATTTGGAGTCGCTAATTAACCTAGCATGTTTTTGGAATGTGGGAGGAAACTGGAGTACCCGGAGAAAACCCACGCATGCACGGGGAGAACATGCAAACTCCACACAGAGATGGCCGAGAGTGGAATTGAACCCGGGTTTCTTAGCTGTGAGGTCTGCGCGCTAACCACTCAACCGCCGTGCATCCAATATATTGGTATATGTTTGTATATTTATTAGTTATAACTTGGGAGTGTTAAGTTGCTGTGTGATGAGTTTAGTGATCACCCATGCATGCACGGGGAAGAACATACAAACTCCACACAGAGATGGCCGAGGGTGGAATTGAACCCTGGTCTCCTAGCTGTGAGGTCTGCGCGCTAACCACTCGACCGCCGTGCAGCCGATATATCGGTATATGTTTGTATATTTATTAGTTATAACTTGGGAGTGTTAAGTTGCTGTGTGATGAGTTTAGTGATCACCCATGCATGCACGGGGAGAACATGCAAACTCCACACAGAGATGGCCGAGGGTGGAATTGAACCCTGGTCTCCTAGCTGTGAGGTCTGCGCGCTAACCACTCGACCGCCGTGCCGCCAATATATTGGTATATGTTTGTGTATTTATTAGTTATAACTTGGGAGTGTTAAGTTGCTGTGTGATGAGTTTAGTGATCACCCATGCATGCAACCCGGGTCTCCTAGCTGTGAGGTCTGCGCACTAACCACTCGACCGCCGTCCAGCCGATATATCGGTATATGTTTGTGTATTTATTAGTTATAACTTGGGAGTGTTAAGTTGCTGTGTGATGAGTTTAGTGATCACCCATGCATGCAACCCGGGTCTCCTAGGTGTGAGGTCTGCGCGCTAACCACTAGACCGCCGTGCCGCCCCAATTCAGAAATACTGTATTATGTTCCATTCCGAGTCACAGAATCCGATTCCGGGACAATGTCTAAAACACGTAGACGTGCACAAAAGCAGTCTCGTGAGGCGACACTCTTCTCTGCTGTGTGTATGCTAATGGCCCCCGCCTCCACCCACTGAGACAAAGAGACAGTATGACTGAGAAGTGGAACAAACATGCCGACGTGCTGTCTGTGTACATCGGTTCTATCGTAGTTAACCTCGTGGGATAGCATACGCTAACATGCCAATGTGGGAATATTTTGGTTTTGAACAGAATGAACAAAAATATACGGCAAAAATAAACAAATAAAAAAAATTATAAACAAAAATAATAATAAAAAAAAACAAAACTGTACAAAACGGTGCACGCTTACAGACGTCGTTGCTCGCTGTGCATTGCAAAAGAAATGCATTATACTCGACGATAATATATATATCGATCAAAAAAATGTGTTATTCCGACATTACCTGAATTTACCGTTCGCATGCCTTACCTTACGTTTGACGTCTGACGCTACGCTCACAAGCAGGGACACATAGAAGCCCAGTTCAGTCATGTAGTACCAGTATTGACACTGTAATACTGGCTGGGTGGGAAGAGGAAAGAAAACATGTTTTAAAATAATGTGTTGCAAAAAATATATATATAATATATATAATAATAGATAATAATTATAATAATAATAATAAATTTTAAGCAATAAAACATTTTTTTTAAAGGCTAAGAAAAGGCCTTTGTAAAAAGGTATTTTATATATATATCAAATAATAATAAATGAGTTAAAAAATAATAATAATAATAATAAATTAATTATATAATGATAAAATAATTATATATATTAAAAAATAATATATATATATATATATATATATATATATATATATATATACACAGTTGCTTTTATATACATCAACGTCAACTTAAGCGGGCCCTTTTTAGTAATCATCAAGTACTTAGACGGGTTGTCGACATAAATGGGTTCCACTGTGTACTACATCATTTATCAACTTTGATTAAAAGTGTTTTTTTACTTTGTAATTTATGTTTTACATTGTTCATTTTTTGAAAGCGAACAGTAAATTTGCAAAAAAAAAAAAAAAAAAAAAAAAGACATTTATAGCGCCGTAACACCTCTCGGCTAAAGCAGAGTCAACAAACGCTTCTCAATGTAGCTCATTGACTTTTTTCATCCAAAATGTTGTGTTGCTGCTGGATGTTCAGTTTCCGAGTGTGACTCTAATTTTGTTTTCTTTTCCAAAGGATGAACTACAATTGACGAAGCGAGTACAGAGAACAAGAAACTAATGGATGCCCGAGTCGAGTTCGGTTCCTTGCAGTGAACCGTTCATTGATTGCCGAAACACAACAGCAACAACAACAAAGTCAAAGTCGGGAGTTATTAACGTACCATTTTCGGGAAGTTATCAAAAGCCAATTAACCTAGCATGTTTTTGGAATGTGAGAGGAAACCGGAGTACCCGGAGAAAACCCACACGTGCACGGGGAGAACTCCACAAACTCCACACAAGGATGGCCGAGGCTGGGATTGAACTCGGGTCTCCTAGCTGTGAGGCCTGCGCACTAACCACTTTCTATGCCGCATGTCCTCCAATGAACTGCTTTGCTCAGACACAATGCAGAATGGGAAACTTCAAAACTCATATTGGTACTTATTTGTATATTTTTAGGTACACCTTTGGAGTGTTAAGTTACTGTGTGATGATTTTAGTGTTTTTTTGCAAGCATAAACATGGCTAAATAAACTAACAGACATAGCAACAGCAACAACAACAAAGTTAGAGAGTTATTAGCGTACCATTTTCGGGAAGTTATCCCACATCCTCTTCATATCATAGAACCATGGTTTCTAAGAAGAGAAAAAAAACAATTGTTAGTAATCCCAATTAGATTCCACTTTCACGAAGCGGAATGCATTGATTTTATACTTTGACACTCACATCAATAAGAGTTGCCAGGCCGGCGAAGAAAGCAACAAAGTAAAAGGTAAATCTCCAACTGTAAAGAGAAAATGTTTTTGTCATGAGTAATGCCTTCCAGGAAGTAATTGTTATTTGAACATTACATTGTATGCTACATGACTTCACTTTCACTTTGACACTATTTATAGTCACTTATAAAGCGGTTTTAAGCCATAAAAACGGCTACATGGTGGCAGAAGTACCTTTGATAAGAACTTGGCATGGATCATTTGCATGTATTAAAGGGGACTTTTACTGCTTTTATGACCTATACATTTAGTAATGGTAATGGTTTTATTTCATTTGAACATGCATCAGATTACAATTGAATGCATCCCATAATCAGTTCACAGTTCCACATGTCCAAAAGGAGTAGGAAGAAGCAAAGCTTATTAAATCCTACCCCTCCATCTGGTACTTTTACAATCAGTAACTGTTACATTTGTTCACTTCCTGCTTTCCTAATATAATTTAAAGTTTTTTTTTAATTTCAATTTAAATGTAAAAATTAAAATTAAAATTAAAATTAAAATTAAAATTAAAATTAAAATTAAAATTAAAATTAAAATTAAAATTAAAATTAAAATTAAAATTAAAATTAAAATTAAAATTAAAATTAAAATTAAAATTAAAATTTTTACATTTAAATTGAAATTAAAAAAAACTTTAAATTATATTAGGAAAGCAGGAAGTGAACAAATGTAACAGTTACTGATTGTAAAAGTACCAGATGGAGGGGTAGGATTTAATAAGCTTTGCTTCTTCCTACTCCTTTTGGACATGTGGAACTGTGAACTGATTAAATGTAAAAATTAAAATTAAAATTAAAATTAAAATTAAAATTAAAATTAAAATTAAAATTAAAATTAAAATTAAAATTAAAATTAAAATTAAAATTAAAATTAAAATTAAAATTAAAATTAAAATTAAAATTAGTTCACATCATTTAAATTTTTTAACCTGCTTATTTTCTACTTTTTTCTGTGAGTGAATTATTTTTGCTTCCAATTTGCTTCCAATTGCTAACAATTGTTAAAGTTAACAATTGTTAAAATAAAAATTTTAATTTAAGCAAATTGGAAGCTAAATTATTCACTCACAGAAAAAAGTAGGGGATAGGGATTGTTAAAGTTAACAATTGTTAAAATTTAAATTTCGAATTACCTGGCTTCCTGGAACTTTTTGATCTTGCTAGGTCGGTCCTGGTTCCTCCGCTGCCTGAACCATCGCTGCACCTGTCGCACTGAGCAGTCGGTCTGCTTGCTTAGCTTTTCTAAAGAGGTCTGAGAACAAATACAAGAGCGAGAAACTCATAACTCATATTGGTACTTCTTTGTATATTTTTAGGTACGCCTTTGGAGTGTTAAGTTACTGTGTGATGAGTTTCGTGTTTTTTTGCAAGCATAGACATGGCTAAATAAACTAATAGACATAGACATGTTGTTTTCGGAATGTGGGAGGAAACCGGAGTACCCGGAGAAAACCCACGCATGCACGGGGAGAACATGCAAACGCCACACAGACATGGCCGAGGGTGGGATTGAACTCGGGGTCTCCTAGCTGCGAGGCCTGCGCACTAACCACTTTCTATGCCGCATGTCCTCCAATGAACTGCTTTGCTCAGACACAATGCAGAATGGGAAACTTCAAAACTCATATTGGTACTTATTTGTATATTTTTAGGTACACCTTTGGAGTGTTAAGTTACTGTGTGATGAGTTAAGTGTTTTTTTTTGCAAGCATAAACATGGCTAAATAAACTAATAGACATTGACATGTTTATGGAAACTGGAGTACCCAGAGAAAACCCACGCATGCACGGGGAGAACATGCAAACTCCACACCAAGGGTGGAATTGAACTCAGGTCTCCTAGCTGTGTGGCCTGCGCACTAACCACTTTCTATGCCGCATGTCCTCCAATGAACTGCTTTGCTCAGACACAATGCAGAATGGGAAACTTCAAAACTCATATTGGTACTTATTTGTATATTTTTAGGTACACCTTTGGAGTGTTAAGCTACTGTGTGATGAGTTTAGTGGGTTTTTTTTTTTGCAAGCATAAACATGGCTAAATAAACTAATAGACATATACATGTTTTTGGAATGTGGGAGGAAACCGGAGTACCCGGAGAAAACCCACGCATGCACAGGGAGAACATGCATACTCATATTGGTACTTCTTTGTATATTTTTAGGTACGCCTTTGGACTCTAATTATGTTATGTTATTGTACCTGCGTGGGATGCTTAGATATGTTGCAGAAAAACGCCTCCAGTGTGGAATTCGGAAGAGGATAAACACGTCTCTTGTCAGTCACTCCCAGCAGAGATGCCAGCGGGATCGCTACCCACCTGAAAAGAAACACCCACGGGGGAGGGGGGGGGGGTACTTCTCAAACATGCACACAAAGAAGCAATTATATCTAATAAAAAATAAACTTGCCTTTCAAATATCGGCCTAATGACCAGGAAGCAGAGAGCCATAGGGATAAAAGCCCACAGGTCCCGAGCTTGAGGCAGGACCACGTCTTTGGAGTCTTTGAGGTCGGCCCATCCGAAGCCCCCCGGGAACCAAATCCAGTCTGCCCATAGACACTCACTTAGCCAAGACAACATCCTGAATATTTAAGAGGAGAAAATGATTTATGGATGCTGTTAAATCCCGCTTTGGGTAAGCAAGTCATTTAAATCTCCATTCAATGCTGTGAGATTATTATCATCACTGACTGGAAGACAATAATTACATAAGGCTAAGACACGGCTAATTGTAGGGTACTGCCTATTCTGGCAACCTTAATCATGCCATAAAAGTATGCTTGAATGTGACAAGGCCAGTTTTTGTTAAATGTAAATTCAGGGAACAGCACCCAGATCCTGAGAAAAGTCGAATTAAATGTAATCTTCAAAAAAAAAATTAAAACACACAATTAAATACCAACCTTGTATGATATACAGTAATTCATTCATTCATTCATTTTCTACCACTTTTTCCTCACAAGGGTCTTCGGGCGAGAGGCGCGGTACACCCTGGACTGGTCGCCAGCCAGCCAATCACAGGGCACATATAGACAAACAACCATTCACACTCACATTCATACCTATGGATAATTTGGAGATGCCAGAGGGTGGAATCAAACTCAGTTCTCCTAGCTGTGAGGTCTGCGTGCTATTATTTATAAATGGCAAAAATGCTACAATGCTAACATGCTAATGTTAACATGTTAACACCTACCATGATAGTGCTAAGTGTTCATATCAAGTGTCTACCCATGAAAACGGATAAAAATGCTATTATGATAATATTAGCATGATAAGAATGCTAACATGCTAACTTTAGCATGCTAACACCTAACATGATAATAGTGTTATGAAAATGTTTATACCTACAGTATGTTTTATCCCATGGAAATTGCAAAAAAAATGCTACTATGCTAACATTAGCATGCTATTGTTAGCATGCTAACATACCATGAAGGTTAAATGCCCCAAACAAGTGATCTGATCCTGATCCTCATGAGGGTCGCGAGGGGTGCTGGAGCCTATCCCAGCTGTCTTCGGGCGAGAGGCGGGGTACACCCTGGACTGGTGGCCAGCCAATCACAGGGCACATATAGACAAACAACCATTCACACTCACATGCATACCTATGGACAATTTGGAGATGCCAGAGGGTGGAATCAAACTCAGTTCTCCTAGCTGTGAGGTCTGCGTGCTATTATTTATAAATGGCAAAAATGCTACAATGCTAACATGCTAATGTTAACATGTTAACACCTACCATGATAGTGCTAAGTGTTCATATCAAGTGTCTACCCATGAAAACAGATAAAAATGCTATTATGATAATATTAGCATGATAAGAATGCTAACATGCTAACTTTAGCATGCTAACACCTAACATGATAATAGTGTTATGAAAATGTTTATACCTACAGTATGTTTTATCCCATGGAAATTGCAAAAAAAATGCTACTATGCAAACATTAGCATGTTATTGTTAGCATGCTAACATACCATGAAGGTTAAATGCCCCAAACAAGTGATCTGATCCTGATCCTCATGAGGGTCGCGAGGGGTGCTGGAGCCTATCCCAGCTGTCTTCGGGCGAGAGGCGGGGTACACCCTGGACTGGTGGCCAGCCAATCACAGGGCACATATAGACAAACAACCATTCACACTCACATTCATACCTATGGATAATTTGGAGATGCCAGAGGGTGGAATCAAACTCAGTTCTCCTAGCTGTGAGGTCTGCGTGCTATTATTTATAAATGGCAAAAATGCTACAATGCTAACATGCTAATGTTAACATGTTAACACCTACCATGATAGTGCTAAGTGTTCATATCAAGTGTCTACCCATGAAAACGGATAAAAATGCTATTATGATAATATTAGCATGATAAGAATGCTAACATGCTAACTTTAGCATGCTAACACCTAGCATGATAATAGTGTTATGAAAATGTTTATACCTACAGTATGTTTTATCCCATGGAAATTGCAAAAAAAATGCTACTATGCTAACATTAGCATGCTATTGTTAGCATGCTAACACATACCATGAAGGCTAAATGTCCCAAACAAGTGATCTGATCCTGATCCTCATGAGGGTCGCGAGGGGTGCTGGAGCCTATCCCAGCTGTCTTCGGGCGAGAGGCGGGGTACACCCTGGACTGGTGGCCAGCCAATCACAGGGCACATATAGACAAACAACCATTCACACTCACATACATACCTATGGACAATTTGGAGTGGCCAATTAACCTAACATGTTTTTGGAATGTGGGAGGGAACCGGAGTACCCGGAGAAAACCCACACATGCACGGGGAGAACATGCAAACTCCACACAAAGATGGCCGAAGGTGGAATTGAACTCGGGTCTCCTAGCTGTGAGGTCTGCGCGCTAACCACTCAACCGCCGTGCCGTAATTATGTCATCAAAATAGTGAAAAACCAAATTGTTTACTGTTTTTAATGCCTAAAATTCCAAAAAAATCCGCATTCAAATAAATTTAGAAAAAAAAAAGTCACGTCATTACCTCATCGGCGAAGACGATCCAAAAGTTGAGAACTTGTTGGACGGCTACACGCTGACTGTACACAGGGAAGTACGCACTATGTTTCATCTAAATTACCCTGCAGAAGGCTCATCCTCACAGAATTAAAAAAAAAAAACGACTTCAACAAGTTCAAACTATTTGAGACGATTACGTAATTCCTAGGTGCCTAAAGGTGCTCCGCCGATGACACAACACAACCGAAATGTTGAGAACGTCAATCTGCAGTTGGATTTACAGTACGGTACAGTCAACACGCCACAGCTACGTTTTTTTTTGAACACGGAAACCGCCGGCGCTGTTGCCAAATTAGCTATTGGCTGACCTCGAAGGCGCTACAAGGGTAATTTGCATATCATTTACATAACAGACAAGCGTAGGAAAATAACATAACCTCGTAGTAGAGACAGAAAAGTGAGTAAAAATACCTTATTTAGAAATACAAACAAGCTCTATTCTTGCTTTGTTCATTTAAAGGGGAAGTACGCTTATTTTGGAATTTTGACCATCATTAACAATCCCTGGACTGGTCGCCAGCCAGCCAATCACAGGGCACATATAGACAAACAACCATTCACACTCACATTCATACCTATGGACAATTTGGAGTCGCCAATTAACCTAGCTTGTTTTTGGAATGTGGGAGAAAACCCACGCATGCACGGGGAGAACATGCAAACTCCACACAGACATGGTCGAGGATGGAATTGAACTCGGGTCTCCTAGCTGTGAAGCCTGTGTGCTAACCACCCATCCGCTGTGCAGCCCTGGTTCAGTATATTTTTCCATCAAAATAGTAGTCATGCCAAAATGTTGTGTTGCTGCCGGATGTTCACAGTATCCGAGTGAAACTGTCGTGGGGTGCTGGAGCCTATCCCAGCTGTCTTCGGGGCGAGAGGCGGGGTACACCCTGGACTGGTCGCCAGCCAGCCAGCCAATCACAGGGCACATATAGACAAACAACCATTCACACTCACATTCATACCTATGGACAATTTGGAGTGGCTAATTAACCTAGCATGTTTTTGGAATGTGGGAGGAAACCGGAGAGCATGCAAAACTCCACACAGAGATGGCTGAGGGTGGGTGTGGGTATGTGCTTTCACTTTTAAGTCCCCAAATAGCAGAAGAACCTCACTGGTCGTCACTTTTGAGATAAAAAAAAAAAAATACGCTGCCAAGGGGGGGGTTGGAATGTGACCAGATGGGGTTGGGTTGAAGGTCTGGACTTTAAGCCATTACACTCCAGTTATAAAGTCATTGTGACTGCTGCAGGTGACTTGTCACCAATCTGTGACAATCATTAATCGACCTCATTGTGGTGCGAGAAGTACAACGGTGAGCAAACAGGTGAGCAGATAACAGCCTCTCTGCGGTTTAGCTTGAAAATGTTCACGACTGGAGGTTTTTCCATTCAGAATTCTGGGATCTGGGTGCACACTAAAAAGGTATTTTATAGTTGAACTGGAACCCAACGTTGGTCCATTTAGGGCAGAGGGGTCCAATGTGTGGCTTGTGGTGCACATTCTAAAAATTGTTTTTTTGTTTTTTTTTTAAAGAAAATTTTCAATTCATAAAACATAAAAAAATGTAAAACAAAAAACAAAAAGGACAGTAATTTGGTGCTTTATAATTATAAAAATAATTAAAAAAAAATTTTAAAGCAAAAACAAAATTAAGTAATTTTACTTCAGTCATCATATTGAGAAAAAAAAGTCATAATATCTGATTGTATTTTTTTTTAGAGGGCAAACACTTTTTTAAAGTTATAATATGATGACAACCAAGCAAAACAACGAATAAAGCTTCCATTTTAAAATTTTGAGAAAATATAAAGTCAAAATATTCTGGGAATAAGAAATATTTTTACACTTAAAAAAAAAAACAAAATGCGATTTACATTTTCTGATTGCATTTATTTTATGACATTTTTATTGCACTTTTTGAATTAAAAAAAAATAAAAATTTGAACTAAAAATTATTTTTTTTAAAGAAAATTTTCAATTTATAAAACAGCAAAAAATGAAGAAAATTTGGTGGTTTATAATTATTAAAATAATTTTGAAAAAAATTTAAAAGCTAAAACAAAATTAAGTAATTTTATATCCGTCATAATATTGAGGAAAAAAAACTCATAATATCTGCTTGTATTTTTTTAGAGGGCAAATACTTTTTTTAAGTTGTAATATGATGACAACCAAGCAAAACAACGAATAAAGCTTCCATTTTCACATTTTGAGAAAATATAAAGTCAAAATATTCTGGGAATAAGTCACTATGGGAAGAAAGCGGAAATATTTGTACACTTAAAAAAAATGAAATTCCATTTTCATTTTCTGATTGCAATTATTTTATGACATTTTTATTGCACTTTTTGAATTGTAAAATAACAATTTACATTTTCCCTGATTACTCGACTGATCAAAACAACAAACTTCCAATTTATCAACTAAGAAAATAATTGTTAATTTATTTGATTATCACTAATAAGTGATTGCTCAAGTATAGTTAAGTATAAATTACTCTGGAGATGCTTATCTCTCAATTAATGTTTTCAATTGGCTTCTTTATAGTCAATTCACTTTAGTATCAATACATTTATCCTCAATAGTTTTACCTGTCTTCTTTTGTGTAGTCGCTTATTTTACATAGGAAGTCAACCAATGATTAAAATGTAAGCAAACCAGTATGCAAAGTATAAAAATACATCAAACCAGTATTAAAGCCCCAGTACGTTCCCACACACACACATCACACACACATCACGCAGTGCAGGGATTGTCCCACATCCAAACAATGGGTTGCATTGTTCTATTCTTCTATTTATTGGCGATCAACCAATACAGTGTTCTCTCTAACAGGGACTGTACGCAACTGCCACAACACAACATTTAATCCATGTTTTGCTGAAAAAAAATGGATTATAAGTATCAGCTCTTTTTTTCATGTCCTTATTTTTCCTCATGATACTATTATTTGTGCTATTTAGTGTTTACGCTGTACATTGTTGTTCATATTTAATGCCATCCATCCATCCGCACTTAATATAAGAAGCTAAACGTCAACAAATCACTATCTTTCACTGATAACACACGGAACTACTGTGTACTTTACACACTCAAACATGAAAAAGGTAGGATAAAGTACTTTCATTGACAGTCACCTACTGAAGTGTACCGTGTACTCAATTCACTGGATAAAGTGTCTGGTGCGCATGTGCAGTGACCGGTCCATCATGGCGACGAATAAGGCAAAACTCTCAAAGTTTGGATATACCTTCCTTACCCTAATGATCTTTGGGTAGCGACCAAAAAGGATAACATTGTGGGTTCATAACTCGGACAAGCTGAGAATAGAATGCCGGGAAAAAAAAGCATCTTGTTAGCTGATATTTAAACACTTCCTGTGTTGTCACTGCTTTTCTACGTACGTCGTCTTGCGTCCATTATTATTAGGGAGTGGCTCGTCATACAAACACACGCGCACACACACACAGGACTATCACGTGCACGTGGCGCACGCGGGGAGTCACCCGGATGTAGCGGAACCAGGCAGTGGGATGACACGAAAACAAATTTTCCCTCCTAAAAAACTAGCATTGAATAGTTTTTATTACCAATGGCGTGCATTAGCTAAGTTTACATGACCTTTGTCACGTCAAATAAACTCTGATAAGGAACGAAGTTTAGTTAGAAAACTTTTACACCTGAATGAATGCAATATTTCCCCAGTCAGTTGTTATTAATTGACGCCATTAATGATTTTGTTTGTTCTTTTAAAAAAAATGGCACAAATAGCGTAAACTCGGGCTAGTTAGCTTCCCAAGCTAAACATGACGTTTGCTAGCTAAACTTTGATGTTTTCCATTCCGCTGTAAACTCTCATTAAAGTCGCACCGCTGAAATATGAAGCCAGTTCCGGTGGAAATAAGGTTAGTTTTCTTGAGTTTGTTACTTAAATAAAGTGACCATCGTGTAACGGTGCTGCCAACTTACCTCAGTTGACTTTATGTGGGCAGGTATAGTCTTGTCTCGTAACAATCGGCGTCACTGCGGATGTTTATCGCTTTTTGTTCCCTGTTCAAGCTGACGGAATTCAATGCGAGTTCCCTCATGAAAGACACTCCGACTTGCTGAACATTAAACGGGGCTACAAATAGCGACTTTTCCCTCCTCCGGTGGCAGCTCAGGTTCGTCTCATTCTCCGGGGGATAGCTGGTTTGGACGCCCACGGTAACTCGGCCTATTAAGTAGGATTTCAAGTAATATGGTGTATTGGTTAAAGTATGGCTAGCTAACATCCAAGCAGTACACAGATACACCAAGGTACTTCATATGAGTGGTAAACGGGGCCGGGGGCGGTGGTTGGGTGGTAAAACCGTAAAAGTGACGTGAGCTTCCCAGTATGAGGGGTGGTTTAATCCACTGTATGGATGCCATTCATCGTTTAGCCTCTAGGGGGCAGCAGAAAACAATGTAAACCCGTGCTGCATACTTTAGGATTAGGTCCATATAATATACATATAATGTGTAAATGTGGATATAATAATACATTTTAAAGGTATTATTTAATTAAATTTTATTTTCTGTCAAATTCAGGAATAAAACTAAAAATAACCAAAAATATAAGCCATTTTAGAAGTCAAACTATTGAGAGGAAAACTGTTTTTCTTTTAATATTTCATGTTTTTGCTATTAAAATTACATTATTTGTGCTAATTTTATTCAGATTTTTATGTAAATTTTTCAATAAAATATTTTTAAATATATAGACTCAATTAAATAATTACATTAGCAAATAAATAAATAGCTGTGGATATAATAATACATTTTAAAGGTATTATTTAATTAATTTTTTTTTCTGTCAAATTCAGGAATAAAACTAAAAATAACCAAAAATATAAGCCATTTTAGAAGTCAAACTATTGAGAGGAAAACTGTTTTTCTTTTAATATATCATGTTTTTGCTATTAAAATTACATTATTTGTGCTCATTTTATTAAGATTTCTATGTAAAATTGTCATAAAAATATTTTTTAATATATTGACTCAATTAAATAATTATATTAGCTAATAAATAAATAACTACTTCATATTATTCCCCTCATGTTACCAGTTTATTCTTGTTTTTCTTATTAATTATGACAGTTCTCATAACATTACAACTTTATTTGTCGTTATGTTTGCTGCAGGATTGTTTTTCTTTCCCGGCAGTACGTACGAGGCACTCGTCATCCCTCATATGTACTTCAGACATGCCAAAGCCAGCGTGTTTGAACACATCAGGCCAAACCCAGGATGCATTTGGCAGACTCCGTGTGCACACACCAGCTGTCTCTTCACATTCATGCATATTCACCATCATCTCGCAGTAAGTCTACTCTGCTTTATTTGAATTTACACGAATCCCTACTTTATGGCAGTTAATGAGTCCATTTTAATATTAATAAACTGAATATTGTCGTAGTTTGAGCATAGAAAACCCGTTTAGGACCTTCTAAATAGGATTTTTACCTTATATTAGAGCCCTCTAGACATGGTATAACACCCCTATAGCCACCTTTACACTCATTACTCAATATAGTAGATATTATAGTAGATATGTACAGGAAGTGACGTTGGGGATTCAGACCTGAGTACCACAGTAGCCCGTGTTAATATTATGACCAGACTAGAGCTGTCCTATCTAGTCTGATTGGTGTGTGTCCCACCTAGTCTTTGAGCATGAACTAGACTGGAGTTGTCCTATCTAGTCTGACCTAGTCTTTGAACATGAACCAGAATAGTGCTGTCCTATCTAGTCTGGTTGGTGTGTGTCCTACCTAGTCTTTGAACATGAACCAGACTTGTGCTGTCCTACCTAGTCTGGTTGTTGTGTGTCCTACCTAGTCTTTGAGCATGAACCAGACTAGCACTGTCCTATCTAGTCTGGTTGGCGTGTGTCCTACCTAGTCTTTGAACATGAACCAGACTAGCGCTGTTCTACCTAGTCTTTGAACATGAACCAGACTAGCACTGCCCTACCTAGTCTGGTTGTTGTGTGTCCTACCTAGTCTTTGAACATGAACCAGACTAGCGCTGTCCTACCTAGTCTTTGAACATGAACCAGACTAGCGCTGTCCTACCCAGTCTGGTTGGTGTGTGTCCTACCTAGTCTTCGAGCATGAACCAGACTAGCGCTGTCCTACCTAGTCTTGTTGGTGTGTGTCCTACCTAGTCTTTGAACATGAACCAGACTAGTGATGTCCTACTTCGTCTGGTTGGTGTGTGTCTTACCTAGTCTTTGAACATGAACCAGACTAGTGCTGTCCTACCCAGTCTGGTTGGTGTGTGTCCTACCTCGTCTTCGAGCATGAACCAGACTAGCGCTGTCCTACCTAGTCTTGTTGGTGTGTGTCCTACCTAGTCTTTGAACATGAACCAGACTAGTGATGTCCTACTTCGTCTGGTTGGTGTGTGTCTTACCTAGTCTTTGAACATGAACCAGACTAGTGCTGTCCTACCTAGTCTGGTTGGTGTGTGTCCTACCTAGTCTTTGAACATGAACCAGACTAGTGCTGTCCTACCTAGTCTGGTTGGTGTGTGTCCTACCTAGTCTTTGAACATGAACCAGACTAGCACTGTCCTACCTAGTCTGGTTGGTGTGTGTCCTACCTAGTCTTTGAACATGAACCAGACTAGCGCTGTCCTACCTAGTCTTTGAACATGAACCAGACTAGCGCTGTCCTACCCAGTCTGGTTGGTGTGTGTCCTACCTAGTCTTCGAGCATGAACCAGATTAGCGCTGTCCTACCTAGTCTGGTTGGTGTGTGTCCTACCTGGTCTTTGAACATGAACCAGACTAGCGCTGTCCTACCTAATCTGGTTGGTGTGTGTCCTACCTAGTCTCTGAGCATGAAATGACGACGCCTGCTCGGATGAACGGTCCGGTTGTGATCGACTGAATGCCCCGAGGATCATTTTGGAAAACCCAGGATGGAGCGAGGGATGACTTGTGCATCCAAAAGACGGTAAGTTAGAGAAACATCCTTATCTTCTCATTTGAGGCGATGCAACAAGAGTTCACACCAGTCCATTTTTCTTCCTAAATCGTACTTTATTGTTTTAAAACAGCAACTGTAGAGAATAAATAAAGAAACCTTTTTAAACTTCCTTACATTTACGTCATTAAAAACTCTGTAATAAGTTTATTCATTGTCTTCACATACTGTACCCCCCCTCGTCAAATGGATGACTAAACAAATGAAACATACAACATAAAGATAGAAAATATCCCATCCCCTGAAAGGTTGTTTTTTTTTGGGGGGGGTCAAACCAAAGTATGTACAACAGGAGTAAATGTATTCAATCATCTTTGTTTTGTTTTTTTTGTGGACATATCAGTCAATCTAACTACAAAAAACAAAAAAAAACAATGGCAGTCATAGAGAATGAATGTTCACTTTTGCCACAAATCACACTATACAGTAGAACCCTGTTCAGTGTTACAGCCCACCAGCGATATGCTTTTCCTTTGACATGTATGATGCCGACACTGGCGTATATGTACATCATATGTATTCCCTGTCGCCCCCAGTGCGCGTACAGCACGTGAAGCTGCTCTTTGTGAGGTGCCGCTCCTGTGCTAATGCGGTCGCGGTCAGACGACCAAACAAGGCTGGGACATCCCGAGGTGTGTTTTTTTTTTGTTTGTTTGTTTTTCTTGATTGAACTCCTAAAGAAGTCGGGAGAGAGAAGAGAGAAAGCACAAATGAAACAAGTAGCGATGGTGCAGTCATCACGTTATGTGGTGTCCATGCATGTCAGTCATAGTGTTGCAAGTCTTACAAAAGGTAGACCCTCATCTCTTTTGGCAGGCAAATCAATGAACGTGCACGGTAGGAATTCTGGGAGGAATTCAGGCCAATGTCTTTGTAGCCGCATTATCGTATCCCATTTAATGTGGGATTGCGGTGTGATGGATGGTGCAAGTACGCATCGGAGATGGTTGCTTAAAAATACTGAATATTTTACTGATGAATATTTACTGATCGGGGACACGCGTGTATTTGTCTATGTGAACTTGATCACTTAACCTGCTGCTGCGAGCTAAGCTAAAAAAAAAATGGAACACAAGCATCTAAATCGTAATAAAATTAGAATAAAATAATGTGAGGAAAATTTTGCAGCATAAAGTTGAAATATTTTAAATATTTAAATAATATTTAAATATTTATATAATATTTAAATAATTAAGTATTTAAATAATATTTAAGTATTTAAATAATATTTAAATATTTAATTATTTATATAATATTTAAATATTTAAGTATTTATATAATATTTAAATATTTAAATAATATTTAAATATTTAAAATAATAAAGAAATACATAATATTATGCGGAAAAAAATGAACAAAAAGCATGGCATTGTATCAGTTGGACAGCGACAGTATTCAATGGCAATGATTGGATGTTGGCTGCACGGCGGTCGAGTGGTTAGCAGACCTCACGCCTCGGAGATCCGAGTTCCATTCCACCCTCGGCCATCTCTGTGTGGCGTTTGCATGTTCTCCCCGTGCATGCGTGGGTTTTCTTCGGGTACATTAAATAATATGAAATAATAATATAGTCAGTTGCACAAGTGGTTGCCTTGCAGGCCTCACAGCTAGGAGACCTGAGTTCAATTCCACCCTCGGCCATCTCCACAGGTATGAATGTGAGTGTGAATGGTTGTTTGTCTATATGTGCCCTGTGATTGGCTGGCCACCAGTCCAGGGTGTACCCCGCCTCTCGCCCAAAGACAGCTGGGATAGGCTCCAGCACCCTCCGCGACCCTCGTGAGGATAAGCGGTAGAAAATGATTGGATGTTTTTGGTCTCCCAGAATTCCTGGAGAGGAATGCAGTTCCTCAATTCCAGCAGTTTTACCTAAAAAAAAACCCTTCTCAGTCCAGTGAGTGTCTCAGAAATAAAAGACATCATTACTACTATTCTTTCTTTTGCACATCAACGTATACAGTCGTCCCTCTTCACTGAATTCACTTATCACAGTCTCGGGTATGGAACCAATTAACCGTGATAAACGAGGGATTACTGTACACAACAATCTTCACACTCAAGCACTCAATGACATCATTACACACCGTCACAAACATGACCTTGTCCACTACATAGACAAAAACACATTCGGTACATTTTCCAGTCTCACAACAGCCAAAATTCAGGCACAAAATCACACGGAATTGTATTACAACCAAAAAAAAAAAACCCTCATGTCCTTACAAAAAAACTACCACACCCACCAACTAAACAAAGGGAATGTGTAAGAATGATAATCATGACAGAGTGTGGGGGGAAATAATTAAAAACAAAATAACCAAAAATCTATTACATAATTATTTTTCTTTGTATGAAAATTTGGAGGGTTGGAAAAAAAATATCATGTCATGATAATCAATTTCTTACATATGTTGAGGTAAAGTGACTGTTATTGATCAGCCGTTGCAAGGATTAAAAACCAGGACAAAATAATAAAGAGGAAACTCACAACGCACCAAACACAATGGCTGGTCGCCACGGTAACCCGCCATGCACTTAAGAGCATGGTGAATCAAGGCAACGGACCCCAAAAAAAAAAAAAAAAAAAAGAAAAACCGCTAACGGCAACCATCACAGGCAATATCGCCACAGCAACCAACACAGGCCAATTGACTTACGACGCCGTGAGAAGGAAGGGGGGGACGCTTTATGTGGCTGCTAAGCAACCAACCGTAGCCATAGCGACGCACATCTCCACCATATATGTATGGAGACGGGACAGTCTTCATAGTGATGTGGAGGTTTTTTGTTTCGGGGACGGGGTTGGAAGGGGAGGGGGGGGACAAAAAAATGGCAAAATATGGCACAGCACAAAAACAATAAATGAAAAGTCAAAGAAAAATTCATGACAGACAGCAGTGGCATTGAACGCTGTGACAGAACACTACACAGGATATCTGATACCGACTCTGCAACCGACTAAAAACACCGAGGCCAAGTCCACACGAACACAGATGCAGCGAAAACGTGTCCAAAGACAATTGCACATGCTAGCATTTTGATTAAAAAAGTTGAAAAACACTATTGAATTCAAGAAATAACTAACTACAATAAAGGAAGGTGGTTGATCTCGCTGCAACATTGCGTCTTTGTCAACAATCATGTCTTCAATGAGGATAAAAGTAACCTTAAATGCTAAATTCATCCCTTGTATTCATCATTTATATGCATTTTTAAATGCATGTTTTGTGTTAAAATTCAACCACCGATGACATCGTAGACACGCGGCATAACGTAGCTGACCTCTGGTTCCGGTGGCCATTTTGTTACCAAGCTAATAAGATGCTAACACAGATATTTTGTGATTAAAAATACATTAAGAACACAGTTGAACTCACACAATCTATTAATAACACAACAAGAAGCACCTAACTGGAAAATGTACTTAAACCGAAGCAAAATTTTGATAATTTCAATTTTTTTTTTGTGATAATATCTATGTTTGTGTGGACACGGCCTGAAACTAATCCTTGTAATATATTGATAAAATGTAACCAGACCTGTGGTCAGAGGTTTACATATCTCCACGGATCTGTTTTAGCATTTAGCATTGGTCCTTGACACATTCTGAAAATATAATTAACAAGTAAACAAAAATAACAACAGCAAAGATGGAAAAATTTAAAAATAAAATCTAAATATTAATATCTAACAAGATAGAGTTGATTTTATGAAACGAATGTCAATATTATGAGGAAATTTTTTGTAGCATAAAGGTTGAATATTTTATATTGTGAAAAACAAGACAACAAATAAAGTTGTTATTTCTGGAAAATTAGGTTGTGGAAAAAGTATACAAGAATTAAGTGAAAATAGTATGGGAATACAGTTAAAAAAAGTTGAAATAGTAGTAATAATAGAATAAGTATAATTATAATAACTTGAATAACTAACTTATAACTAATAGAAGTAATAATTCTTAAAATAATTATCTAAAATTATCAATTTCAGTGTTAATATAATTGTTGGGAATTAATAATTAATGTATACCGTATGTTATACATATAATAATTAAAAATAATTGTATTATTGTAAAATAGCTACTAAAATTATTTAAATATTTTTTAAAATTATCATATAACAATTACAGTTAGTTAGTTCATACAACTATGAATTTTTCCTCGTTAACTTTTTTTCTCTTAATATTTTGACTTTATTCCTATAAAATTACTGCTAATTTTTCAATTTTTGCTGTTGTTTTTTTTCTTTAAATTCTACTTTTATATTGTGCCACGGGCCAATAAAAAACAGCTGCGGGCCACACTTTGAACACCGATGGCTTAATAAGAGGAAGGAAGGAGACGGATATGAGCTTTTTTTTGTTTGCGCACTAGTTTGTACGATAACCGAGACAGTGTATGAAAACCAAGGTAGCCATTTCTGTATGTAAACCAATCCCATGAAAATCAGGGTTGTATGAAAACCAAGGTTTTATTATGAGTAAACTTCTGACCAGAAGTGTAGACGAGTGCATTAAAATTAATCTACGGAACGTTATTGATATGAGGGTTAGCGTTAGCGACCGGCTAAGAACTGAGCTCTTGTTTACGTTCTCGTCATGTATCTCTGTGCCGCTCACCTCCTTCAGTAAGGTCTGTTGGCATCCTTGGGCCTCTTCAGTTGCACCTTCAGTCTCTTCATGCCGATTTGGAAGCCATTCATGGCTTGGATGGCAGTCTGAGCGCTAGACGGGTTGTCAAAACTCACAAAACCTGAGGGAAAAAATGTAGAAACTGTAGCATTGCTTTAATGATACTGTTGAATAATCGCTGTGTCGCACCGAAACATTTGCTTTGGTTGGTGGCGCGGTCGACAAACACTTTGGCGGAGATGACGTTTCCGAACGGCAAGAACATCTGCAGGATCTCAGAGTCAGTGAACTCCTGAGGCAGGTGGTAGATGAAGATGTTGCAGCCTTCTGGACCTTTAAATGAACATGATGGCCAAACATAAAGATAGCCAAAGTGGTAAAACAGCATCATTGTTTTGTACTACTAGGCTAAATCCTTAGCAGTACTACTAATATAAGAACTTCTTTTGGACCTTCACGCTGCTGGAGCTGCTGTGGCTGCTGTGAGGGCTGAGCTACCAGAGCAGGCTGGTGAGGGAACGGCTGCCCCACCAGGCTGTAGGCGGCTGGATAGGTGGCTGCGTGGGGTGGGAGTGGAGGAACACAGTAAGGGACAGCAGTGTTGAGCATCATTACCAAACGATAATCATAATAATAATGGATTTGATTTTATAGCGCTTTTCAAGGCACCCATTTCATTCAATACTCAGACACACACTGATGATGGTAAACTATATCTGTAGCTACAGCTGCCCTGTGGCAACATTCATTCACATTCGATACATTCAGCATAAATACAACCAGCCTACTAATATGTATAATATAATATAATATAATATAATATAATATAATATAATATAATATAATATAATATAATATAATATAATATAATATAATATAATATAATATAATATAATATAATATAATATAATATAATATAATATAATATAATATAATATAATATAATATTCATAATAATAATAACTTTAAAGAATTATATTCGTATTTTTTTACAAAGTTCGTTTTACAACAGTATTTTATAATTAATTATAATAAAAATCAGAACATTATTATTAACATTTTCATATGTAAAATTGATAAAATTGATTAAAATTATTCAAAACAATTACACAGTAATTATTACAAATCACAACCTATTATATTGATATTGACAATGACAATATTGATTTTAATGTTACATTAATTTTACACACAATGTTTTAAAACATAATAATCATCATTTTTAATTATTGAATAATTATTTAATATCATAAAATAATTAAAAATAATTATATTATTGTAAAATATATTTTAAAATAGTACAAATAATTTTAAAATGATTATATAATATATTAAATCATTATATAATTATATATAACAACTATTTTACAACAGAATATTGTATATACTATATTAAATGATTATATTATGTAAAATAAATACAGAAATGAAATATTGATTTTAATGTCACATTAATTTTATACACAATGTTTTAAAACATAATAATAATCATTTTTAATTATTAATAAATAATTAAGCAATAATATTTAAAATAATGATCTAAAATGATCAATTTCAATGTTAATATAATTGTTGGGAATTAATAATTAATGTATACCGTATGCTTTAAAATCATAAAAATAATTTAAAATAATATTATTGTAAAATACATTTTAAAATACTACAAATAATTTAAAATTAATTATATAATATTTATAATCATTATATAAATATATATATATAAAATTATTTTATAACAGAATATTGTATATATTATATTAAATTATTGTATTATGTAAAATAAATACTCTGTATGTTTACCAGAAATGTACATAAATACATTTATCATCACCTGTGTAGTGCTGCATGCCTGTGTACGCTTGTTGCAGGGGGTCCAGGACAGGACTCTGAGCTGTGACACAAAAACCAGTCCGTCACCAGTCGCTTGAGTATCATCACACTCCGAACACCATGCGGCGCTTACCCTGATAGGCGTGGACCCCGTTGGTGTACAGGGTCTCGGTCGCCGATTGGGTATTAGGTGGCGCCGGCACAGAGGGGTAGCTGCTCAGTGCAATTGGTGGAGGCAGAGCAGGAACCGGCGTGGCTGCGATGGAGGGCGGAGTGCTTGTCCCTGTAAAAAAAAAAAAAAAAAAATGTATCATCTCATATTTCAAGCATCTGAGTCATGAGTCTGGTATCTCTGTTTTAGGGGTTACCTGAGGAGGGGGTGATGGATGCGATCGGCGTGGCGATGATGCTGCTGGGGTTGAGGGCGGCCAGCTGTTGCATCTGAACGGCCGCCACCGTGGCAACAGGAGAGAGGTAGGCTGACTGGGCCACCAGGGCCTGCTGCTGCATCAACTGCACGGGTGAAGAGATTTGAGATGTCGTATTGATTGTAAAGTAAAAAAAAAAAATAAAAAATAAAAAACGAGTAGACGAGGCTCACAGCTTGCGCGTAGGCGTTGTAGGCCCCGAGGTGCAGGGTCATGGGACTGATGACTCCCAGCTGAGAGGCCACCTGCTGCATCCGCCGAAGCCCCCGCTCCTTCTCCGAATCGGCAAACTTGACAACCAGGCTGGACGAGGCTCCCTGAGGTACATGCGACTGTACACTTTAGCTTTGTGGTTAGCATTTTCACCGACTGTCACAGGTGTTAGCAATGACATTAGTTATTTGGTATAAGTTTGGTACATAGTGTTATCTTGTTAGGTGCCAGAATGCTAACTGTTAGCATGTTAGCATTTTAGCTATTTTACAAATGTCAAAATGCTAATATTTATATGGCATAATAGAAGAACACAGCAGAACTGCCTCAGCGATTTTGGTACATAGTGTTATCTTGTTGAGTGCCAAAATGCTAACTGTTAGCATGTTAGCTATTTTACTCATGTCAAAATGCAAATATTTATATGGTGTAATGGAAGAACACTGTAGAACTGCCCTAGCACTTTCTGTACATAGTGTTATCTTACTGGGTGACAGCATGCTAACTGTTAGCATGTTAGCATTTTAGTTATTTTACAACTGTACACTTTAGCTTTGCGGTTAGCATTTTCACCGACTGTCATAGGTGTTAGCAATGACATTAGTTATTTGCTATAAGTTTGGTACATAGTGTTATCTTGTTAGGTGCCAGAATGCTAACTGTTAGCATGTTACCATTTAAGCTATTTTACAAATGTCAAAATGCAAATATTTATATGGCATAATAGAAGAACACAGCAGAACTGCCTCAGCGATTTTGGTACATAGTGTTATCTTGTTGAGTGCCAAAATGCTAACTGTTAGCATGTTAGCTATTTTACTCATGTCAAAATGCAAATATTTATATGGTGTAATGGAAGAACACTGTAGAACTGCCCTAGCACTTTCTGTACATAGTGTTATCTTACTGGGTGACAGCATGCTAACTGTTAGCATGTTAGCATTTTAGCTATTTTACGCATGTCAAAATGCAAATATTTAAATGGCGTAATGGAAGAACACTGTAGAACTGCCCTAGCACTTTCTGAATATAGTGTTATCTTACTGGGTGACAGCATGTTAACTGTTAGCATGTTAGCATTTTAGCTATTTTACTCATGTCAAAATGCAAATATTTATATGGCATAATAGAAGAACACAGCAGAACTGCCTCAGCGAGTTTGGTACATAGTGTTATTTTGTTGGTGCCAGAATGCTAACTGTTAGCATGATAGCATTTTAGCTATTTTACTCATGTCAAAATGCAAATATATATATGGTGTAATGAAAGAACACTGCAGAACTGCCTCAGCGAGTTTGGTACATAGTGTTATCTTGTTGGTGCCTTAATGCTAACTGTTAGCATGTTAGCTAGCTTAGCTTTTACTCATATCAAAATGCAAATATTTACACAGCATAATGTAAGAACAACTGTTGAACTGCCTTGGCACTTTTAGTACACAGTGCTAATTTGCTTGGTATAATGATGCTAACCGTTAGCATTCAAATAATTTGAAAGTGCAAATATTTACGTAGCGTAATGGAAGAACACTGTAGAACTACCTCAGCGGGTTTGGTAAATAGCACTACCTTGCTTGGTGCCAGCATGCTAAATGTTAGCATTTAGCTATTTTACTCATATCAAAATGCAAATATTTACATAGCATAATTTAAGTACACATATTTTGGTACATAGTGTCGTCTTGCTAGGTGATGCTACTGTAACTGTTAGCATGTGTTGGACTCACTGGTAGTGTACGGCTCCCATGAAGAGCGTTGATAGCAGCCTGGGCCTCGGCGTTGCTCTGGAACTTGACAAACGCACACCCTAGACGGGACGGCACCACCGTCACACATTGGATAGGTCCATTTAAAAATACATTTGGCGCCTCCCTTAAAATCGAGAGCTTCATCAGTAACCCCGGCGTCATTAAACACGGTCCAAGAAACATGCATTGCTTCATCAATCACAGCCTGTAAAGCACCACTCGCGTCATTAGCAATGACCCATAAAACCTATTGCACCATTAGTCATGCTTGGGGCAACAGACGCAGGAAGCGCCTTGCGTCTGTGTCGGGAGCTGTCGGCGCACTTTGATTTACGTGGCAAATATCATTAGCTTTATTACGCACAATAATCACTCCCGTTCACGTCCCAAAACGCCGGAGGCTAGTGAGCCGTCGCTCCTCCGGTTGTAATCATTTCATCTAACTTAGTCGTCAGCTTACTTAGCTTTAATACAAGAAACAATACAAGCAGTTAATGTTTGCTAAATACTTTGAACCAGTCATGATGTGCTATATATATCACTATATTGACACTTACTATGGTACACATTATGGCATTGGATGCTCATATCACCTCGTACTTTCGGGACGTGATTTAAAATTAAAATTAAAATTAAAATTAAAATTAAAATTAAAATTAAAATTAAAATTAAAATTAAAATTAAAATTAAAATTAAAATTAAAATTAAAAAAACAAATTTAAATTATATTAGGATCAAATTTTAAATTACATTTTTTTTAAAAAACAAACAAAAAAAAATTAAATTATAGGGGTAGGATTTAATAAGCTTTGCTTCTTCCTACTCCTTTTGGACATGTGGAACTGTGAACTGATTATGGGATGCATTCAATTGTAATCTGATGCATGTTCAAATGAAATAAAACCATTACCATTACCAATTAACATAGCATGTTTTTGGAATGTGGGAGGAAAACAGAGTACAAATAAAAACAAATAAAAAATAAAATATATGTCACTATATTGACACTTACTATGGTACCCATTATGTCATTGGATGGTCATATCATCTCGTACTTCGGTATGTGACAAAAATAAAATAAAAAAAACATTAAAAATTGTTTAAGTAAATAATTAATCATAATAAATAATTAATTCAATTTTTTAATTAAAAAAAAAACTTAACATTGTATGTTTTGGGAATGTGGGAGGAAACCGGAGTACAAATAAAAATATTAGTGAAAATAAAAATAATTGTTTTTTTTTTAATTAAATTTTAAAATTTAACAAAAAAACAAAAAACTAACAAAAAAAACTCAAAATAAAAAAAAAACAACTTAAACTATATTATGAAAGCAGGAAGTGAACAAATGTAACAGTTACTGATTGTAAAAGTACCAGATGGAGGGGTAGGATTTAATAAGCTTTGCTTCTTCCTACTCCTTTTGGACATGTGGAACTGTGAACTGATTATGTGATGCATTCAATTGTAATCTGATGCATGTTCAAATGAAATTAAACCATTATCATATTTTACGTGTTTTGTAATACACAGGATGAGCTTTTGAGTTCTGTTTTCTCAGTGTTTAACCCTTCTCACATTCAGAGTCATTACCTTTGCTGGTGCCGTCCGGCCCACGGAGCACGGTGCACTCCTCGATGCTGCCGAAGGGTTCGAACATCTTTCTCACATCGGGGTCCGTCTGCTGTTTTCCCAGCATGCCCACAAAGAGCTTCCTGTCTTCTAACGGGGAAGGAGGACACCAAGATGGGACGGGAACAAAACAAAACGAGGTATCAGATTAGATTGGAAATGTTTGTGGCAGTAGAGGTCCATTACTTCATGCTAGATGGTAGCATACTGTTAGCATGTTAGCATTTTAGCATTATTTTACTCATGTCAAAATGCAAATATTTATATGGCGTAATGGAAGAACACAGCAGAACTGCTTCAGCGATTTTGGTACATAGTGTTATTTTATTGGGTGTCAGAATGCTAACTGTTAGCATTTTAGCTATTTTACTCATGTCAAAAGGCAAATATTTATATGGTGTAATGGAAGAACACTGCAGAACTGCCTCAGCGATTTTGGTACATAGTGTTATGTTGTTGGTGCCAGAATGCTAACTGTTAGCATGTTAGCATTTTAGCTATTTTACTCATGTCAAAAGGCAAATATTTATATGGTGTAATAGAAGAACACAGCAGAACTGCCTCAGCGATTTTGGTACATAGTGCTTTCTTGTTGGTGCCAGAATGCTAACTGTTAGCATGTTAGCTATTTTACCTATGTCAAAATGCAAATATTTATATGGCGTAATGGAAGAACACTGTAGAGCTGCCCTTGCACTTTCTGTACATATTGTTATCTTACTGGGTGACAGCATGCTAACTGTTAGCATGTTAGCATTCTACTCAAATGCAAGTGCAAATATTTACATGCATAATGGCATCATGGTACGCTGTATATCTACCTCGGCATAAAAGTGAACTATGTTTTGTGTTCATTTGTGTTGTCACCGAATAATATTATATATTTTTTAAAAAAATAAGAAATCAGCAAATATTATTCAGTGATATTCATGTCAAAGATCTGGATGTTTATTGTCATTGTTGTTCCAGCTCTGGAAAAGTCTGCCCCCTTGTGTTATGATAGAGAATGGAAACTAATAACTTCATGAAACATCTCTCAAGGGCACACGCCGCTACAAAAGCTAAATTATTTGACGTATTTGAAGGTAAAATAAAAAAAATAATTACCCCCTCTGCTCTCGCTATCTGCTGGCTTCACCTGGATGGGACGGTTCATCTGGAAAAAAATAACAGTGAGACACAGTCAGCTTCATTGTTCAATGCTAAACATGCTAATGCGCCAAACTACCCGTTTGTTGCACACAGGGAGAAGTTCGTTGTTGCGTCATTTTGGATTCAAGTTAGAAGGAACTACCCAGAATTTTACACAATAGCAATGAAGGCATTGTTGCTATTCCCGTCCCATGACTTATGTAAGACTGGATTTTCAGTGCAGACCCTCTACCAATGATGCATTGCATGAGAAGATGATTGACAGGACAGGACTGTATGTAACTCCTGATGAAAATCAATAAGAGTGATTAAAGTGATTAAGTGATTAATGATGACAGCCTTCCGGTACATTGCGCTATCATGCTGGGTTTTAGCATATTAACATTAGCTTAACGTGGGTTATGACCTCAGCAGTAGCCCCTGTTAGGGATTATTCTAAAATCAACAATAAAAGTCTAGTCTGGTGCTTGTGTGTCTCAGCCAACATTACAGTAACATGACTGACACCTAGTGGCCAGTGTAGAATACTACATATCATCACAACAGCCTTCCAGTACATTGCGCTGTCATGCTAGGTTTTAGCATGTTAACATTAGTATGTTAGCATTGCTAGCATAGTAACATTCGCATACTAGCATTTTTAGTGCCATTGTTATTGTCATGGGTAGATACTTATGTAAACACTATACTATAATGCTAGATGTTAGCATGCTAATGTCAGCATTTCTAGCATGCTAATATTAGCATAGTAGCATTTTTATACGTTTTCACGGGTAGACTCATGATTCACTAAACACTTAGAACTATCGTGCTAGGTGTTAACATGCTAGCATTAGAATGCTAGCAATGCTAACATGCTAACATAAGCATATGCGTGGACACACAGCGTGTCCGACATAAATGCACCGTTCCCGGCGAGAGCGCGAGAGCATTTTTATGTAAACACTATTATAATGCTAGATGTTAGCATGCTAATGTTAGCATTTCTAGCACACTACTATTAGCATATTAGCATTTTTATACGTTTTCATGGGTAGACTCATGATTCACTAAACACTTAGCACTATCGTGCTAGGTGTTAACATGCTAGCATTAGAATGCTAGCAATGCTAACATAAGCATATTGGAATTTTTGCAATTTTTATGAGTATGAACTTAAGCACTTTGCGCTATCATGCTAGATATTAGCATGCTAACATTAGCATGTTTGCATGTTAGCATGCTAATATTACCATAGTAGCATTTTTATACGTTTTCATGGGTAGGATCATAATTCACTAAACACTATCACTAACATTAGAATGCTAGCAATGCTAACATGCTAACATAAGCACATTATGTGTATTAAGTTAAATATTTAGGGGGAAAGAACAGCAAAAATATAACTTATTAGCATATCTATACAAAATATTCCAATCGTGTGCCATCATTCCAATTTCCATCCTGACCATTGCCCGCCCAAATAAGGAGCACTTCCTGTCAAGCAGCTGACCCACGCGAGATGGCCACAATATGCTATTAGCATCGTAGCCAATGAAGTGCACCACCACTATTCTCTGTCCTCGCCTTCCATCTATGACTCTCTCCCTCTCTAATCCCCAAGTCTATCCTTCCTTCTGCCCCCGTCGCGTAAAACTCGGAAAAGCACACACACCCCCACGTGGGATTGGGGAAGTGATAAGATTAAGAACACTCGCCGGCTAATCTGGATTTACAGGAGCACGCAGCAAAGCAACGAGGGGAAGCGCCTGTGATTCAGAGAGGCAGGGATGAGGTGTGCCGGGTTAAAGGGGAGCAGGGAGGAATTGGGAATGAAAGAACAAAAGGAAACAGGGGGGGGGCTTGCGCAACAAAGCGGGATTAAACTTCCTTTTCATCCAATGACCAGATGCGGAAATTCAATTTTTCCATTCTTTATTTAGGCTAACGCTATATGAAAATACACACAGGAGAACACAAAAACAGGGAAGGGGGTTGTTGAGTGAAATGAGAAAGAAGAACAAACAGGAGGCGGGGGTAAAGAGAAATCCGGGACAGCATGGCGCATATGGAGAGAATGAACATGTGTGTGTGTGTGTGTGTTTGTGTGTGTGTGTGTGTGTGTAGCAGAGATCCACTCTGCTAAGCGTGGCTTAATGAAGGTCTTAATTATGGAGCTGGTGACATTTCAGCCACTCACTGATCTTGTGCCACTGATTAATCCGCTGTGATCAGTCACCGAGAGACACTATTGATCACTGCATGCATGCACAAAATACCACCAACACCTGCTGCAAGGGGCCCTGCTGCCTCCTATGTTGGGGTGGTTGGGGGGTTGGGGAGGGGGGACACATTGATTGCACCAATTAGTGTTGAAGGAAAGTAGCTAAAGGCTTAAGTGTTGTTATTCCAATGATACACTGGACACTTCATTAGGAGCTCCTTTAATTTTTTAGAGTGGTACTCAACTGCTGGGTTGGGACCCAAAAGCGGGACACGGATCCATTTTGGGTGGGTTGCAAACATTCATTCATTCATTCATTTTCTACCGCTTATCCTCACGAGGGTCGCGGGGGTGCTGGAGCCTAGGCGGGGTACACCCTGGACTAGCCAATCACAGAGCACATATAGACAAACAACCATTCACACTCACATTCATACCTATGGACAATTTGGAGTCGCTAATTAACCTAGCATGTTTTTGGAATGTGGGAGGAAACCGGAGTACGCGGCGAAACTGCAACATGCAAACTCCACACAGAGATGGCCGAGGGTGGAATTGAACCCTGGTCTCCTAGCTGTGAGGTCTGCGCGGGTTGCAAACAGATGAAATTAAAATATGTAGTATTCAAACCATGTCAAATATGGAAACCATGTGGTATTTATATGTACACGCCACTGTACGAGTCACTGGCACACAGCATCAATTTACAAGCATGAGTAGAGCCCTCTGGACATGAAATAACACCCCTATAGTCACCTTTACACTCCCATTAGCCAATATGGTTGATCTAATTCGACAAAATAGAACATTTTAGACATAAATAAGACTTGTGTATGTTGCTGTACATTGTGTTCCCCTGTTAGGGATTATTATCAAAGCAGCAAAAAAAAGTCTAATCTGGTGCTTGTGTGTCTCAGCCAACATTACAGTAACATGACAGTGACCAGTGTAGAATACTATATATCACAACGTCACAACAGCCTTCCATTACATTGCGCTATCATGCTAGGTTTTAGCATATTAATATTAGTATGTTAGCATTGCTAGCATAGTAACATTTGCATATTAGCATTTTTATGTTATTGTCATTGTCAAGTGTACACTTACGTATGTAAACACCACTAATAATGCTAGATGTTAGCATGGTAATGTTAGCATTTCTAGCATGCTAATATTAGCATAGTAGCGTTTTTATACGTTACGGTTAGGGTTAGGGTTATGATGACTCATGATTCACTAAACACTTAGCACTATCGTGCTAGGTGTTAACATGCTAGCATTAGAATGCTAGCAATGCTAAAATAAGCATATTAGAATTGTTGCGATTTTTATGAGTATGAACTTAAACACTTTGCGCTATCATGCTAGATATTAACATGCTAACATTAGCATGTTTACATTGCTAGCATGGTAACATTCGCGTAATAGCATTTTTTTGCTATTTTCATGGTTAGACACTTATGTAAACACTACTACTATGCTAGCTGTTACGTTAGCATCGCTAGCATGCTAATATTAGCGTGTTGACAATATTGCTAAGTGTTTAATGAACCATGAGTTTTCAAACTTTTTCACAGGGTAGACACTTATATAAACACCTAGCACT
Source organism: Doryrhamphus excisus (assembly GCF_037039965.1). Lineage (NCBI taxonomy): Eukaryota > Metazoa > Chordata > Actinopteri > Syngnathiformes > Syngnathidae > Doryrhamphus > Doryrhamphus excisus. Next base: position 3,129,304 of record NC_136363.1, read on the forward strand.
TTCATGCTAGGTGTTAACATGCTAACATTAGGTTGCTAGCAATGCTAATAGGAGCATATTAGTATTTGTTATTTTTTTATGAATGTGAGCTTCAACAGACACTTTTTAGCACTATCATGCTAGGTTTTAGCATGCTAACATAATTATACAAACATTTTTAGAATTTTCAGAGGTATACATTCAACTTTATACACTAAACACTTCACGCTATCATGCTAGGTGTTATTCTTTAAGTGATTCAAACCCTTCCATGGTATGTTTCCATGGTCACCTCACAATATGACAACTATGGTGCTTGTCAAACCACTTGGACACCGTGCACCTCTAATGTAATCATAACATAATACAATTTAATATTAGATGAGTATTCAGTCGGCTTCTTAACAGGAAGTGGACAACCACAGTTAAGGAGAAATGGGAACAGATTAGTGCAACAACGTCATCATCTGCCATGTCGTGTTTGAACACCGGCGGCGACCAACAACAAAGACAAACAGCGAGGCCGTGATGGCGGCGATAAGGAGAAGCCCGGCAGCTGTCCGTCCGTGGTAGATCGAAATTAGAATACACAAGAGCGACAACAGCGAGAAGTGGAGGCCGTCGAGGGGCCGCGCCACTCCAGATCGGCACGGCAACCCTTAGTGACAAACCTCGTCGGGCATTGGCCATCGTCATGACAACACTTTGGCGATGAGGACCATCAGGTAAACAGCATTGCACACAGGAGACGAGAGACAAAAAAAAAAAAAAAACACGTGAGTGAGGACAAAAGGACGTTTCTGGGTCAGGAGATGGAGGGATTAGACGTCGGAAAGGAAAGAATCGAAAGCAAGATCTCACACCCAAACACATTTCATAATCACCCCCCGCCCCCACCCAAACCCCCGTGTTTACAAAACGACCGCGCGGAGAAAGGCTTCATCAGACATAACGCGGCGCCCTAAACACACACATCCATCACGGGGTTAAAACACACATCTTTCTCCTGGCACCATCTCATGATGCGCACATAATCTTTGTGCTCTGTGATGCCATAGGGGATTTGACTGCATGGGATTATGACATTATTAAATCCATAGATTATACAATCAAATCACAATTTTTCACAATAATACAAGCACCAAACGTTCATAGCGAATACTGTAAGGGAGTGTAAACACAGTTTAAACTGTTTTGACGGTGACATTTTTGTCTTTTTCTATCACAGGGTATGAAAATGTTGCTTCTCTCTCAACCCGGCGGTGCGTCATTCTTGCCTCATTTCTCATCAATTTCGGCGGTCTGCGCTCTGAAGGGCAAATATATCAGCGGAGACCATCTCCTTTGCTCTTTCAAGAACATTTGCAGAATGGAAGGCAGACTTCAAAGTGGGCGGAAAGCGAGCGAGAGGAGGAGGAGGAGGGGGGGGGGGTGTTACAAGGGGTGGGGCACAAAGACATTTTTTTTTTTCTTTCCATCATGGTTGCATCGTGCCGCGTCGCGTAGCAACCTGGCATCCCATGTCCCGGCTCTTGTCTCCAGGCAACCAGACCTGCGACCATAATCTACCTGCCACCTCCCCCCTTTCGCTCTTCCTCTCCCATTTCTGCTTTTTTTGCATCTCCGTTTTTGTCATCGCATTTATACCGGGAATGACGAAGCACAGGTGGAAATCGGTATATTGGAATAATATGAGGGTGGTAAATATGCATTATTGTGGGACAAAGGCAGCAAGCAAGATATGTATAAGTGCACACACACACACACACACACACACACACACACAGAAAGGAGAGCATGCAGGCACATATTATGGCAGGCCTCTAGACTCCAGATATCAAACAGATGGACAGCTCGTCAGCGCACAGTTCAATAATATTTCATCACTAATTCAGTCAATTTACTAACTGAGTCGCATGTTAGAGTCCAAAATCATATCACAAATACAGAGCGCAGACCTCCGCCAAGCGCCATAGTTCCACCCGTATTGTGATTTACAACATAAATATCAGTCCTACGTTTTATTTTTATCTATATTTAGATTCCTTGGCTGATAAAACACACCATGGAAGGGTTTAAATGACTTAAATTATGCTAACACCTAGCATAATTGCGTGTTTAAGTGCCGACCGCTGAAAATGCTGAAAATGTTAGCATAATTTTGTTAGTATGCTAACACATAGCATAATAGCGCTTAAGTTCATATTCATGAAAATCGCACACAATGCAAGTATGCTAATGTCAGCATGCTACCAATGCTAACATATTAACATTAGAATACTAACACCTAGAATAATAGTTTCTACCTATGAAAATTGCGAAAAAAATTATACTATGCCAATGTTAGCATGCTAACACTTAGCATGATACTGCTAATGTTTCTATAATTTTTTGAGCTACCAATGCTAACATATTAACATTAGTATACTAACACCTAGAATAATAGTGTCTGCCTATAAAAATTGCTAAAAAAATTATACTATGCCAATGTTAGCATGCTAATACTTAGCTAGTGTTTATATAATTTTTCGACCTATGAAAATGGCTAAAAATGATAAGATGTTAGCATAATAGCTATACTAACATGCTAATGTTAGCATGCTAAAAGTCTTAAGTTCATATTCATGAAAATCGCACACAATGCAAATATGCTAATGTCAGCATGCTACCAATACTAACATTAGTATAGTAACACCTAGAATAATAGTGTCTACCTATGAAAATTGCAAAAAAAATTATACTATGCCAATGTTAGCATGCTAACACTTAGCATGATATTGCTAGTGTTCATATAATTGTCAACCTATGAAAATGGCTAAAAATGATATGATGCTAATGTTACATGCGAATGTTAGCATGCTAAAAGTGTTAAGTTCATATTCATGAATATTGCACACAATGCAAGTATGCTAATGTAAGCATGCTACCAATGCTAACATACTAATATAGTATACTAACTAGAATAACAGTGCCTACCTATGAAAATTGCTAAAAAAATTATACTATGCCAATGTTAGCATGATACTGCTAGTGTTCATATAATTGTTGACCTATGAAAATGGCTAAAAATGATATGATGCTAGTGTTAGCATAATAGCTATACTAACATGCTAATGTTAGCATGCTAAAAGTCTACCCTTGAAAATTGAAAAAAATGCAAATATGCTAACATTAACATGCTAGCAATGTTAAAGTGCTACTGTTAGCATGCTAGTTCCGTGTGATGAAAAGATGGAACCGGAGTCACGGTGTACTCAGTTACAGCACAAATATGGCGCTTTCAACGGCGAATCGGACATTAAATAGGCTGTATTTAACTCCAGAGTGGCATGCACAGACACACACCAGGCTCATGCCCACCGCCGCCCCCGCCGCACCCCACTTTTGTGTGCTCTCTTCTTCCACACAAACACCCCCCCCCTCCCAGAAACAGTTCTCAGTAACAGATGTCTGTATTTAAGAAGATAAACACATTGCCTCGATGCACCATCACCACCCTCCCCCCCCCCACTGTTCATGATGTCAAATGCTCCTTCATGTACACCTCACAGCCCCCCCTTCTTGTTCCCAGTTTGTCACCCTTGCATTTGAACACACTTATGCTAATCTGCTCATGTGCGTTCGACCGCATTCATCAACGACTCACTGACATGAAGCTAAAGATCCATGTAAGTCATCACAATTTAGTCATTCGTTTCCTTACCTAAAATGCGGCAAACCTCAATAATCCCGCTTATGTCGACAACCGCTTACGTTGATGTCAGCCGGCCGGTCCGAGAGGAGCGTCAACGTAAACAGGTAGAAAGGTGTCACTCAGTGAAGGAGCCTTTCAAAACACCCCGATCATTTCTGTTGACATCATTCACTAACTCACCCCGGCTGGTACTCTTAACTGCGTTTGTATAAAATGCGTCAGCCCCCGTGGAAAAAAAAAGCAACAGATCTGTACCTTGCCTGAAATCAACTCTCCTGCCCAAGCTGCATCGCAGACTTCGCAAAATGAGCGATTCACCCGCTCAGCCTGATTCACGGGTGCGCAACAAAATTGGACTTTCACTGACTGACGGGTGCTTGACGACTCGAGTTTCACTGACTCAGGGATGCTCGATAAAGACTCAAGTTTCACTGACTTATGGGTGCTTGGCAAAGACTCAAGACTCACTAACTCTCGGGTGCTTGACCAAGACTGGAGTTTCTCTAAGTCACCGGCACTCAACTTTAACTGACTCACAGGACTCGAGTTTCACTGACTCAGGGATTCTAGATAAAGACTCAAGTTTCACTGAGTCATGAATGCTTGGCAAAGACTCAAGATTCACTAACTCTTGGGTACTCGACCAAGACTGGAGTTTCACTAAGTCACCGGCACTCAACTTTAACTGACTCACAGGACTCGAGTTTCACTGACTCAGGGATTCTAGATAAAGACTCAAGTTTCACTGAGTCATGAGTGCTCGGCAATGACTCAAGTTACACTGAGTCATGAGTGCTTGGCAAAGACTCAAGATTCACTAACTCATTGGCACTCAGTTTTAACTGACTCACGGGTGCTTAAAGAAGACTCGAGTTTCACTGACTCAGGGATGCTAAAAAAAGACTCAAGTTTCACTGACTTATGGATGCTTGGCAAAGACTCACGATTCACTAACTCTTGGGTACTCGACCAAGACTGGAGTTTCACTAACTCACCGGCACTCAACTTGAACTGACTCACGGGTGCTTGAAGAAGAGTCGAGTTTCACTGACTCAGGGATACTAAAGACTCAAGTTTCACTGACTCATGGGTGCTTGGCAAAGACTCTAGATTCACTAACTCTTGGGTACTCGACCAAGACTGGAGTTTCACAAGCTCACTGGCACTCAACTTTAACTGACTCACAGGACTCGAGTTTCACTGACTCAGAGATGCTAGATAAAGACTCAAGTTTCACTGACTCATGGGTACTTGGCAAAGACTGGAGTTTCACTAACTCACCAGCACTTAACTTTAACTAATCATAGCAACAGTAAAATATGGTGGTGGTAGTGTGATGGTCTGGGGCTGTTTTGCTGCTTTAGGACCCGGACTACTTGCTGTGATAAATGGAACCATGAATTCTGCTGTCTACCAAAAATATCCCACAACAACATAGCAACAGTAAAATATGGCGGTGGTAGTGTAATGGTCTGGGGCTGTTTTGCTGCTTCAGGACCCGGAAGACTTGCTGTGATAAATGGAACCATGAATTCTGCTGTCTACCAAAAATATCCCACAACAACATAGCAACAGTAAAATATGGCGGTGGTAGTGTGATGGTCTGCGGCTGTTTTGCCGCTTTAGGACCCGGATGACTTGCTGTGATAAATGGAACCATGAATTCTGCTGTCTACCAAAAATATCCCAGAACATCATAGTAACAGTAAAATATGGTGGTGGTAGTGTGATGGTCTGGGGCTGTTTTGCCGCTTTAGGACCCGGACGACTTGCTGTGATAAATGGAACCATGAATTCTGCTGTCTACCAAAAATATCCCAGAACATCATAGCAACAGTAAAATATGGTGGTGGTAGTGTGATGCTCTGGGGCTGTTTTGCTGCTTCAGGACTCAGAAGATGATAAATGGAACCATGAATTCTACAAAATCCTGAAGGAGAATCTGTTGTTGACCTCAAATTGAAACCAACTTGGGTTCCGCAGCAAGACGATGATCCAAAATAAACAAACATGCAAAAAATCAGGAAGGGGGCAATTTTTACAGAGCAGGTGACACGTTTATTTCAGACGATTCCTCACCCCGCCCCTCCTCAGTCTGCATGCTTACGGCTGACTATGTCCCACACAAGTCACATGTTCCACTCGCTCTCATCCGCACGACTTAAACCCACAACACCGTCCACCCATCAATACAACCTCCATCAAGCGTTTTTTTGTACGCACGTGTGCGTTCTACAGGGGACGCATGAACACAACACAAAAGCAAAAGACACCCCTCATTAAACTGTGTTAGTGTGAACACCTGCCCCCCCCCTCCCCCATCCCCCCCCCCCCCCCCCCCCTTGACACATCCAAACACATATCTCTCTGGTCATAAGACTAAACAGTGATTGCATTTAAATAATGAAGAGCAGGGCATTGTGGCAAATATTAATTCAGCTAAGTGAGTTTTGATGAAGGGTAATATGTTGCGTCGCTAATGAAGCAAAGATGAGGACGGCTTGAGTCGTCCGGCTCGCCCAGCGGAGACAAATGGTTTTACTGTACAACAACGGCTTGTTTTAATGTTGGATTAGTGTATGTTTTAGCCTCTCGTGACACATTATTCCCCACATTATTCCCCATCAGACTTCATGCAATTGATATTTTTATGGGAAGACACTATCACACTATAAACACCACGATCATGCTAGGTGTTAGCCTGCTAAAGTAAGCATGATAGCATTGGTAGCATGCTAATATTAGAATAGTATCATATGGGTAGATAATTATATAAACATGAGTATCATGCAAGGTGTTAGCCTGCTAACATGAGCATGTTAGCATTGGTAGCATGCTAATATTAGAATAGTATCATTTGGGTAGACACTTGTATAAACACCACTATCATGGTAGGTGTTAGGCTGCTAACATGAGTATGTTAGCATTAGTCGCATGCTAATATTAGAATAGTATCATATGGGTAGGCACTTGTGTAAACATGAGTATTATGCTAGGTATTAGCCTGCTAACATGAGCATGTTAGCATTGGTAGCATGCTCATATTAGAATAATATCATATGGGTAGACACTTGTATAAACACGACTATCATGCTAGGTGTTAGGCTGCTAACATGAGCTAGTTAGCTTTGGTAGCATGCTCATATTAGCATAGTAACATTTTCATTGGTAGACACTTGTACAAACACCACTATCATGCTAGGTATTAGCCTGCTAACGTGAGCATGTTAGCATTGGTAGCATGCTCATATTAGCATAGTAGCATTTGTAGCCTTTTTTATGGGTAAAGACTTATATAAACACCAGTATCATGCTAGGTGTTAGCTTGCTAATATAAGCATGTTAGCATTGGTAGCATGCTAATATTAGAATAGTATCTGGGTAGACACTTATATAAACACAAGTATCATGCTAGGTGTTAGCTTGCTAACATGAACATGTTAGCATGCTAGTATTAGCATAGTAACATTTTTAGCCATTTTCATTGCTAGACACTTATACAAACACCACTATCATGCAATGTATTAGCCTGCTAAAGTAAGCATGTTAGCATTGGTAGCATGCTCATATTAGCATTGTAGCATTTTAGCCATTTTTATGGGTAGACACTTATATAAACACCACTATCATACTAGGTAGTAAATTATATTTGAAATATTATTAAAAATATTATAAAAAACTTTATTATGGGAATATTACGAGAAGAAAAGTTATGAAGATTATTTGGAAAAAAAAGTTGAAAGGATGTCTGATAATTATCGGCCCGATATCAGCTTTAAAATGTGGTATCAGTATTAGATTTTATCCCGATCTTGAAAAACTAAAAAATGCTGTATACATACAGTATGTGTTCATTCCACCACACGAGGTACACATATTGGTATCGGACTGATATCGGTATCGGATAAATTCGACAATAGTGCTTCTGTCATACAGGCCTGGCCATGAGATGCTGGCGTCCATTATTCTTAGTTTGATGCTACAATTGGATGACAATGACGCCACAGCTGGGAGCAGAAGCAGGGAGGTCTGGTCTGCATGGAGCTAATAAGACGGATCTGTCTAGTTTTTTTTTTTAAGTTGGGGTTGGGTAGTGGGGGGGTTAGTGAACACAGAAACAGGTTGTGAGCTGCCGGTGGAGTAAAAAGGAGGGAGGGAGGGAGGCCAGGCTACGCTGATCCTCTATGAGAAGTCAAGAAGGTCACACGGCTGTCACGCTAACAATGGGATTAGTTTAGTCCCAACCCGACCAGCAGTCTGTCAAAATTGTCCCTAAAATCCCTAAAATAAACAAAGCCGGTCTTTACAGGACACGTTCAAATATTTCACACAACACTTAGCATCTCATTGTCATTATCATTATCTTGGATTTACATAATAAAGTTTCATTTAAAAACTGCATTTTGTGACTAATAAAATAAAACAAAAACCATGCTAATATTAGAATAGTATCATATGGGTAGACACTTATATAAACACAAGTATCATGCTAGGTATTAGCCTGCTAACGTGATTATGTTAGCATTGGTAGCATGCTAATATTAGAATAGTATCATATGGGTAAACACTTGTATAAACACAAGTATCATGCTAGGTATTAGCCTGCTAACGTGATTATGTTAGCATTGGTAGCATGCTAATATTAGAATAGTATCATATGGGTAAACACTTGTATAAACACGAGTATCATGCTAGGTATTAGCCTGCTAACATGAGCATGTTAGCATTGGTAGCATGCTAATATTAAAATAGTATCATATGGGTAGACACTTGTATAAACATGAGTATCATGCAAGGTGTTAGCCTGCTAACGTGAGCATGTTAGCATTGGTAGCATGCTAATATTAAAATAGTATCATATGGGTAGACACTTGTATAAACACGAGTATCATGCTAGGTGTTAGCCTGCTAACGTGATTATGTTAGCATTGGTAGTATGCTAATATTAGAATAGTATCATATGGGTAGACACTTGTATAAACACGAGTATCATGCTAGGTATTAGCCTGCTAACATGAGCATGTTAGCATTGGTAGTATGCTAATATTAAAATAGTATCATATGGGTAGACACTTGTATAAACACGAGTATCATGCTAGGTATTAGCCTGCTAACGTGATTATGTTAGCATTGGTAGCATGCTAATATTAGAATAGTATCATATGGGTAGACACTTGTATAAACACGAGTATCATGCTAGGTGTTAGCCTGCTAACGTGATTATGTTAGCATTGATAGTATGCTAATATTAGAATAGTATCATATGGGTAGACACTTGTATAAACACAAGTATCATGCTTGGTGTTAGCCTGCTAACGTGATTATGTTAGCATTGGTAGCATGCTAATATTAGAATAGTATCATATGGGTAGACACTTGTATAAACCCAAGAGGAAGGTTAAGTGGATGTGGATTTTTTGCTAAAGGGGAAGCTGGGAGCGCTCGTCATTTTTCCCTTGCGTCACCGTCTGAGTGGATGTCGAAACAAAGCACCCCCCCCTCTCCCCATCCCGCCCTTTTTTTTTTTTAAACATGCATGTGAGCTAGCAAAAAACAAAGGCAGCACTCACCCCCGGCAGTGTCTTCTGTTCGTGCAGTGCATTCTGGGCTTTGAGGGCGGACTCACGAGCGCAGTACGTCAGGAAGGCACATCCTTGGAAACGAGAAGAATTTGACATTTTGTGGTGTCGGGTTTGATGTAGAGTTTCTAGGCCGCTAATCGACTGATCAAAACACCATAAAATGACCCATTTGTAATTTACACTAGTAGCAAACAATTCCTTCAATGGAACACTGGAGCTTCATGTTGTGCAGGGGCGTCAAACGGTAGTTAGCAAGCGGCGTCCCTCGTGACTGAAGGCCCTCGTCTGTGTCGTTCGAACAGCGGTTAGGGGCAGCCATCATGATCCGTGTTGCTTTTTCGTCAATGGAACAAATGGAGGTATAGCTTGTGCATGGGTGTCAAATGGCAGGTGGCTATGTGTTAAAATAATGTGACATTTTCTAGAATAAAGTTAAGAATAAAGCGAGAAGGGCGAGACATGCTAATCTGTTTTGCTGCCAAAGCCTGCCTGTAGCAAGAGGAATGTTATTATTCTTGGAATATTAGGACTTTTTCCTTCTAATTTTTTTCCTCATTTATTTACGACTTTATTCTCGCAAAAATTACAGTTTTTTCTTGTAACATTTGCTGGTTATTCACGTAATATTATGACTTTTTTTCTTACTAATTTACAATTTTTTTCTCAGAAATGTGCATATTTTTTCCTTGTAAATTTACTTAATTCTTGTAATATTACGACCTTATTCTCGTAAATTCACGACTTTATTCTTGTAATATTATGACTTTTTCTCCTAATTTTTTTCTCATTCATTTATGATTTTATTCTCGCAAAAATTAAAGTTTTTTCTTGTAACATTTACTGATTATTCACGTAATATTATGACTTTTTTTCTTGCAAATTTACTAAATTTTTCTCAGAAATGTACATATATTTTTCCCTTTTTACTACTTCATTCTTGTAATAGTACGACCTTATTCTCGTAAATTTACGACCTTATTCTTGTTATATTACGACTTTATTCTTGTAATATTATGACTTTTTTGCACATGAATTTATAACTTTATTCTTTATAATAGAATATACTTAAAATATATACATAATGTTTACTCGTTATTCTCGTAATATAACTTTTTCTCATAAATTTATTACTTCATTCTTGTAAATATACTACTTTTTTTCATAATAATAATTTCACAACTTTATTTTCATAATTTTATGACTTTTTTTCTTGTAAAATTTAGGACTTTAGTCTGGTAAATATACTACTTTATTTTGGTAATATTACAGCTTTATTTTCATTATTTTATGACTTTTTTTTAGTAAATTTAGGACTTTATTCTTGTACATATACTACTTTATTCTGGTAATGTTACAGCTTTATTTTCATTATTTTATGACTTTTTTTTAGTAAAATTTAGGACTTTCTTCTTGTAATATATATTACCTTATTCTGGTAATATTACAACTTTATTTTCATTATTTTATGACTTTTTTTTAGAAAATTTAGGACTGTATTCTTGTAAATATATTAATGTATTCTAGTAATATTACAACTTTATTTTAATAATTTTATGACTTTTTTCTAGTGAATTTAGGACTTTATTCTTGTAAATATACTACTTCATTCTGGTAATATTACAACTTAATTTTCATAATTTTATGACTTTTTAAAAGAAAATTTAGGACTTTATTCTTGTAAATATGCAACTTTATTTTCATAATTTTATGACTTTTTAAAAGAAAATTTAGGACTTTATTCTTGTAAATATACAACTTTATTTTCATAATTTTATGACTTTTTAAAAGAAAATTTAGGACTTTATTCTTGTAAATATACAACTTTATTTTCATAATTTTTATGTCTTTTTTCGAGTAAATTTAGGACTTTATTCTTGTAAATATATTACTTTATTCTGGTAATATTACACCTTTATTTTCATAATTTTTCTAAACTTTTTTTTGTAAATTTAGGACTTTATTCTTGTAAATATACTACTTTATTCTGGTAATATTACAACTTTATTTTCATAATTTTATGGCTTTTTTCTAGTAAAATTTAGGATTTTATTTTTGTAAATATATTACTTTATTCTGGTAATATTACAACTTTATTTTAATAATTTTATGACTTTTTTTTTAGCAATTTTAGGACTTTATTCTTGTAAATTTACACCGTTATTCTCAAAATCTCAGATGATATATTTTTTCAATATGGTCCTAATACTGCGTCGTACAAAATAAAGTGCAGTAGTAGTAGTGCAACATAAGTAAGTAAAAGTAAATAAATGGCGTTCCCAATATTCCAAGTGGTTGTAGTTCAATCTCCGGTTTTCGGATGAAAAAACTGCATCCATAAGCTGACAACAGAAACAAACGTTGTGTGACGGTCCCTTCATTAACCTTTTTAGGGGCCGCCACGGAACATGAATATGTAAATATATGCAGAGTAGGTGTCATAGCTGTTGGAGAACTGATGCCACCTGGCCTCCAAGTCTGCCGAGGGACCAGGAAGGTTTGTGTCCATTTATATGAAGCCCTTTTTGTTTGCTTTTCCACGCTGGCATTTGCATTTGAAATGGCAGCGAAGATAATTATCAACCTGTCAGCTCGTCGTTTCATGTGCGGAGACCGCCGTTTTGTTCAGGTGGGAGAGAGTGGGAGTGCTTGTGGAAGCGTCGGGTTCCATCCCGGGGTACCTCTGGGTACCTCCAGAGGCCTGTTGAATTGTTTTTGTTGTTGTTGCTGAAGTGCTTTTTTCCTGCGTAAGACGCTTCAAAACGTCCGCCTTTGATGACTTGGAGGGAATACAACCCGCATTCACAAACACTTTCTCCTCCCATGATGGATCAACATTTGCATTCAAACGTGCCGAACAAATCTAGGAATTCCGTTTCAGCAGGGAATTGGACACGCCACATCAACCCCCCCCCCCCGACAATATAGAGCTATATAGAAATAATCGTAAGGATAGATTACAATAAATAATACATTCAAATATAATAATATTGATAATACTATTCACAGTACTATAAAATACAATTCTAACAGAATACTTGAGACTAGAATACAATAAAACTAAAATTAGAAAGAACAGAATAGAATTAAATGGACTACAACAGGCCTCAATCAAATTACATTCAATTAAAATTAATTTTACCTTTAAATACATTTTATTTATTCATTGGTTTTAAGATTTAATTGTATTTAATTTACAGATAGATCATTAATTAGATTAATTTAATAGACAGAAGAGAATAAAATAGAATAGAATGGAATTTATTTCTAAAAAAAAACAAAATAAAGTAAAATAAAATGCAAAATATATTCAATTAAAAACAGAATAAAAATTCAAAAGAACAGAACAGAATAAAATAAAACTTCAAAGATAGAATAGCATTCTAAAGAATAGAATAGAATAGAATAGAATAGAATAGAAACATTGCGATCATGTCCAGTGTTAGCACAGTGTTAGAATGGACTAAAATTACATTAAATTAAATTAATTATTAATTAATTAATTAATATATATATATTATATGTAATGAATAAATAATTATACATTATTTATATATTATTATATATTATAATAGTAATAATATTATGTATATTAACATATATTATAATTAAATTTCATTTCATGTAGTAAAATGAAATTCTAAAGATAGAATACCATTCTAAAGAGCAGAATAGAATAATAATAATAATAATAATAATAATAATAATAATAATAATAATAATAATAATAATAATAATAATAATAATAATAAATATAGAAATATATTAAAAATATATTATATAATAACTGTAATAAATATATAATATATATAATTATATAATAACAAAATAATAATAATAACAAATCCAAATCTAGAACAGAATTGACTTCTAAATAATTGAATGAAATAAAATAAAATAAGTAAATAAATAAGAACACCAGCGGCTAGCGTAGCTAAGGCAATACATGTTGGAAAGAACAGTTCAGTACAACGTATTTATACATGGAATACAATAGCTGTACACACGTGCGAGTACTACTGTACGGAACAGGAAGTTAAAAAAAAGAACAAGGAACTCCCCCTGATGCTAACGTGTGTCAGTCGAGATCACGGCACGTCTTATTATGTCTACTATATATATATATATTGGGTCATATGAATGTTAAGGTGACTATAGGGGTGTTATATGAACTCTAGAGGGCTCTAACGATCCCTTACCTTTGTGCAAGCCCGTGTATTTATCCTTTATCACCGTCAGCTCGTAAATCTTCCCAAATTGCTCAAAGATGGGCTTCAGGTCCTTTTCCTCCAGGTTTCGGGGGATTTGCCCAATGAAGAGCTTGATTGCGTCAGGCTCCTTCATTGGGAGACTGTGGAGGAGCAACACACACACACACGCACACACACACACACACACACACAAAGAGAAGAGGCTGTCAAGAGGTGCATGCTGGCTTCACTTCACACTGAACAGGAGGTGCAAACAGGAGGTGCAGATGGGAAATATCATATATGTATATTATATCATCATATTGCCGCTGATAAATCTAGGAATTTCGTTTCAGCAGAGAATTGAACGCACCACATCACCCCCCCCCCGACAATATAGAATATAATATAGATACAATATAGAGCTATATAGAAATAATCGTAAGGATAGATTACAATAAATAATACATTCAAATATAATAATAATAATGATAATATTATACACAATACTATACAGTACAATTCTAACAGAATACTTGAGACTAGAATACAATAAAACTAAAATTATAAAGAATAGAATAGAATTAAATGGACTACAACAATTCAATTAAAAATATTTTTACTTTAAAATACATTTGATTTTATTTTTATTTTTTTATTTTTTCTTTCTCTCCTTCCTTTTCTTTTTGTCTTTTTTTCTTCCTCTCTTTTTTCTCTTCATCTTCTCCTTTTTCTTTCTTTTTTTCTCTTTTTTTTCTTTCTTCTCTTTCTTTCTTTTTTATTTTTTCTTCTTTTTTTCTTTATATTTAATATTTATCATATAAATATTTATATTATATGATTATTATATTATTATATTTATAATATTTATATATTTATCATATAAATATTTAATATTTAATTTTATTTAATTTACAGATAATTCGATTTTTTAAATTCTAACAGAATAATCGAGACTAGAATACAATAAAACTAAAATTAGAAAGAATAGAATAGCATTAAATCAAATTACAATAAATTAAAATTTATTTTACTTTTAAATACATTTTATTTACATTGGTTGATGAAGATTTAATTTTTATTTAATTTACAGATAAATAATGAATTAGATGAATTGACTAGCCAGACGGGAATAAAATAGAATTCCAAAAATAGAATAAAATTGAATTTATTTCTAAAAAAAAATAAATAAATAAAAATAAAGTACAATAAAATACAAAATAAATTCAATGAAAAACAGAATAAAACTGACTTTGTAATAATACCAAGTAACTTATTATATTTATATAACATTTTTATGATGTTCTATAGTCAAATAATGTTACTGTGTGTTATAATATCAATAACAATACCCAAGATATGACTATTATGGAAATATATACTGTACCAGTACATGACAACAATGGCTACTGGAGTTAGCCCCATCCTACCTGTGGTGCTGGTCGTGGCACGGAATCAAACAGCGGACGCCTTCCGGTCTTGTTCTTGTTCAATTATTCAGTTATTTTGACGTTTTTAAATCCATTTGGAGGATTCGAACATCAGCCACCGCGCTCGCGTCATTCACTTCGAGATGTTGTTTTTGGGAGTGAAAAAAAAAATGTCTCACCCCCCCCCAAAAAAAAAAACACGGACGGATATTCGAGGCTTCCTTCAGGGAATTGTCTCCCGGCTCTCCTATATCGCTGTCTTCCCCCCCCCCCTCCGGTTGTGTGTACGTGCGCGCGTGTGCGTGTTTGTACTCCTTTGACGTCGTAAGCCGGTGTCTCCCTCCCTGTCCATCTCGCTCCATCCCTTCAGTGGGCGGGGCAGTCAAGCGCCGGGGACCGTCGATAAATTACTAGATTGTAAAGCACGGTTGTAAAATGTCGTTGGAACAGTGGTTAAAAAAAAAAAAAAAAAAAAAAAAAGAGAAATGATGCTCATGTTAGCATGCTAGCACTAACATGCTGATAATTAACATAATAGCGCCATGTGTTTATAGACGATTCTACTCATGAAAAACGTTTAAAATATATATTATGCTGATGTTAGCATGCAAAACCTAGCATGATAAGTGTCTGTCCGTGTTAATACTCATGAAAATGCGACTAAGCTAATGTTAGCATGATAGCTCAGTATTTCCATGTCCTGTTAATACTCATGAAAATGGATTAAAATGCTACTAAGCTAATGTTAGCATGATAGCTCAGTATTTCCATGTCCTGTTAATACTCATGAAAATGGATTAAAATGCTACTAAGCTAATGTTAGCATAATAGCTCAGTATTTCCATGTCCTGTTAATACTCATGAAAATGGATTAAAATGCTACTAAGCTAATGTTAGCATAATAGCTCAGTATTTCCATGTCCCGTTAATACTCATGAAAATGGATTAAAATGCTACTAAGCTAATGTTAGCATAATAGCTCAGTATTTCCATGTCCTGTTAATACTCGTGAAAATGGATTAAAATGCTACTAAGCTAATGTTAGCATAATAGCTCAGTATTTCCATGTCCTGTTAATACTCGTGAAAATGGATTAAAATGCTACTAAGCTAATGTTAGCATAATAGCTCAGTATTTCCATGTCCTGTTAATACTCGTGAAAATGGATTAAAATGCTACTAAGCTAATGTTAGCATAATAGCTCAGTATTTCCATGTCCTGTTAATACTCGTGAAAATGGATTAAAATGCTACTAAGCTAATGTTAGCATAATAGCTCAGTATTTCCATGTCCTGTTAATACTCATGAAAATGGATTAAAATGCTACTAAGCTAATGTTAGCATGAAAATGGCTACAAATGCGACTTTGTTTATGTTAGCATGCCAATGTTAGCATGCAACACTGAGTATGGTAGTGTCTGCTTATGCTGACTCTCTAAAACTCAACTAAATATGCTACTATGATAATATTAGTGTGATAGCAATGCTAACATTATGCTAACACTGTTAGCATGCTAGCAATAACATGCTAACAATAAAGAAAGTCTATCTCAATCTATCTATCTATCATAATAGTGCCATGTGTTTATAGATGATTCTACTCATGAAAACGTTTAAAATGTTGTGAGCAATGCTAATGTTAGCATGCAAACCTAGCATGATGGTGTGTCTGTCCATGTTAATACTCGTGAAAATTGATTAAAATGCTACTAAGCTAATATTAGCATGATAGCTCAGTATTTCCATGAGTTCTACTTGTAAAAATGGCTACAAATGCGGCTTTGTTTATGTTAGCATGCCAACGTTAGCATGCAACACCGACTATGGTAGTGTCTGCTTATGCTGACTCTCTAAAACTCAACTAAATATGCTATTGTGTTAATATTAGCGTGATAGCAATGCTAACATTATGCTAACACCTAGCATGATTGCGTTTCTATGAGCTCTACTAATACTATGCTCATGTTAGCATGCTAGCACTAACATGCTGACAATTAACATAATATCACCATGTGTTTATAGACGATTCTACTCATGAAACCGTTGAAAATGTTATTATGCTGAGCAATGTTAATGTTAGCATGCAAAACCTAGCATGATGGCGTCGGGGACCGTCAATAAACTACTAGATTGCAAAGCACCATTGAATAGCATGGCGGCACCGATATGATAATGTAAAAAAAGAGAAATTATGCTAATGTTAGCAAGCTAGCACTAACATGCTGACACTTAACATAATAGCGCCATTTGTTTATAGACGATTCTACTCATGAACACGTTTAAAATATTGATGTGAGCAATGCTAATGTTAGCATGCAAAACCGTAAAAAATAATACAAATTAATAACTTAAACTATATTAGGAAAGCAGGAAGTGAACAAATGTAACAGTTACTGATTGTAAAAGTACCAGATGGAGGGGTAGGATTTAATAAGCTTTGCTTCTTCCTACTCCTTTTGGACATGTGGAACTGTGAACTGATTATGTGATGCATTCAATTGTAATCTGATGCATGTTCAAATGAAATAAAACCATTACCATTACCAAATGTAAAAATAGGTTTCCCATGTGTATTCGTTTTTACGTAGACAGTAAAATTGAGACGCTCCCTGACATCCAGCAACGCAAATCCGTCTTTTGTTCTGGTGTTGGTGGATCTGGCCGAGGTCCTGAAATGCTTCAACTTCATCTTCAGCTCGATTGGTAGTATGACAACAGGAACGCCTTTAATACTGAAATACTTAGTAGTAGTACTTAGTAGTATAAAAAGCCAAATATGTGATTTAACGTGTAAACTGCTGCTTGTAAACTAAAGATACCACATGTAAAAGATGCACCTGAGTTTGGCTCCTTTATTTACCACGGAGGAACATCTCGGCTGCTCTTTAACATTAAGACCGCCATCTGGCACCCGTTCCTAAATCCCCATAAACCCTCACAGGGAAAAACAGGAAGGCTGGGCGATACTGACAATTTGGGTGTCGATGATACCAAACAAACACTGAGCTAGTTTTGCCCATATGGAGAGTGATAATAATAATTACATAAATAATTAATTATTACATATAATTATTATTATTTAAAAATTAATAATTACAATCATATTTAGTACTATTGTAATTATAATTATTTAATAATAATGTAATAATTAATAATTACAATATTAATAATAATTATTGTAATTAGTAATTATTTAATAATAATTATATGTAATAATTAGTTATTTATGTAATTATAATATTATATGTATTAAATATTTTAAAAATTACTTTTAAATTACTTTTTTATTACTATTAAAAAATACATAAAATTTTAACATAATTTATAACAATGAAAAATTACATAAATAATTATTACATATAATATTTATAATTACATAAATAATGTAATTATTAATTAATTAATTATTACAATATTAATCATAATTATCATTGTAATTAGTAATTATTTAATAATAATAATTATATGTAATAATTAGTTATTTATGTAATTATAAATATTATATTATTAAATATTTAAAACATTACTTTTAAATTACTTTTTTATTACTATTAAAAATGACATAAAATTTTAACATAACAATTTTTAACAATGAAAAATTACATAAATAATTATTACATATAATATTTATAATTACATAAATAATGTAATTATTAATTAATTAATTATTACAATATTAATAATTATCATTGTAATTAGTAATTATTTAATAATAATAATTATATGTAATAATTAGTTATTTATGTAATTATAAATATATGTATTAAATATTTAAAACATTACTTTTAAATTACTTTTTTATTACTATTAAAAATTACATACAAATTTGACATAATTTTTAACAAGGAAAAATTACATAATTATTACATATAATATTTATAATTAATTTATTATAAATATTGTATGTAACAATAATATTATATGTAATAATTACATATGTAATAAATTACATAAAAATTTAACATAATTTTTAACAATGAAAATTACATAAATAATTATTACATATATTATTTATAATTACATAAATAATTAATTATTACATATATTATTATTACATAATTAATAATTATTAAATAATAAACATTATAATAAACAAACACAAACAATAAACAAACACAAATTAAATAATTACAAAAAAATGTACAATATCTTAAATCCAAAATATAAATAATCCCAATACTTACTCTCACGTTCCAAACTCCCAGTTCTGGTCATTCTATGGCAACATACAAAAACATACATTTTCACTTTTGTAATAAAATGCTGACTGGACACATTATGATGCAATAACATGAAAGCTTACTAGTTGTAGATTCAAAACACACACACACACACACACACACACACCTGCGTCAGTGAAGATGTTCCCAAATAGGTTCCCATCACATGTGACACATCAAAGCCTGCCCCCCACCCCCCTTCGGGGGCGTCTGACGATAAAAACAGAGGAGGGAGGGAGTCTGATGAAACAGGAAATAAGCAATCATCAGGATCAATTAATGCAATGCAAGGTGATATTATTATTATTTATTATTTATTATAAGTCACATGACATGCTCACTACCTGATTACATACTTATATGGTATTAAATATTGATCAAGTTTACCGCCTGTTTACTGTTTAAGGTCTGTTTTGCATCATGGAGGATGGAGGGTGTTCTCAGAAAATATATACATATTTCTAAATACGTGTAAATAAAGTAAATGAGATTTCGGTGGTGCTTGAACGCACCGCAGTTGTGTGCTGTGATGTCATAGTGTTCCCAAGCACTGACATAGATGAATAAATCCACCCAACAAGATGATGAAGACAAAAAGGGTTCCAGACATGAATCTGATTTAATTACAAGTTTCTTTTGTTGCAAATGTTGATCAGAAATCAGAGTTACGTTAACGTCAAGCTTGGGGGGGGGGTTGCATTTCATTTATTTGCCTTTTACGTATAACCCCCGGCATATAGCATGATAGCTCAGTATTTCCATGTCCATGTTAATACTCATGGAAATTGATTAAAATGCTACTAAGCTAATGTTAGCATAATAGTTTTCATGTCCCGTTAATACTCATGGAAATTGATTAAAATGCTACTAAGCTAATGTTAGCATAATAGTTTTCATGTCCTGTAAATACTCATGAAAATTGATTAAAAATGCTACTGAGCTAATGTTAGCATGATAGCTCAGTATTTCCATGTCCCGTTAATCCTCATGAAAATGGATTAAAATGCTACTAAGCTAATGTTAGCATAATCGCTCAGTATTTTCATGTCGCGTTAATACTCATGAAAATGGATTAAAATGCTACTAAGCTAATGTTAGCATGATAGCTCAGTATTTCCACGTCCCATTAATACTCATGAAAATGGATTAAAATGCTACTAAGCTAATGTTAGCATAATCGCTCAGTATTTCCATATCCTGTTAATACTCATGAAAATTGATTAAAATGCTACTAAGCTAATGTTAGCATAATCGCTCAGTATTTCCATATCCTGTTAATACTCATGAAAATGGATTAAAATGCTACTAAGCTAATGTTAGCATGATAGCTCAGTATTTCCATGAGTTCTACTTACAAAAATGGCTACAAATACGACTTTGTTTATGTTAGCATGCCAACATTAGCATGCAACACAGAGTATGGTAGTGCCTGCTTATACGGATGAGTTCAAGTACGGTATGTCGAGATCTTGTTCATGGATGACGGAAGGCTGGAGCGGGAAATCGTCAAGAAAATCGTCGCAGAATCCGGATGTCGATCAGCCGATCGACGTACCGAAAGAACGAGATTACGGAAAATGAAGTTTCCCCAGCCAAAGATATAGGGGAGGAGCTTGTAAGGAGGTCAGCCCCAGCTCCTTCAAATTGAGGCTTGGGCATCAAGTCCAGATGTCCCTTGGGTGTCTTCATAGTTAGGTACTGTAGGTACTCTGGGAATGACCTTGACCATGGATGGATGGAGGCAGGGATTCTGTCTTGCAGCTGGTCTGGGAATACGACGGCGTCGCCGCCTTTGGAACTAGAAGTGGTGGACGCAGACCGCAAAGTCTGGCCTGACAATGATGGCGTCCGTGACCCAGATTAACGGCAAACGTTGAGTTGTCAGCCATTTTAGCGATTCAATTAAGACTTAAATGATTTCCGAAGTTTCCAAAATTTCATAATGTAATCATGAGTCGCACACGGCCAAACATGCATAATTAGGTAGAAAAAAACATACATAAGTCGCACAAGGCCAAAAATGCATAATTAGGGAGAAAAAAACATACATAAGTCGCACTGGAGTATAAGTCGCACAAGGCCAAAAATGCATAATTAGGTAGAAAAAACATACATAAGTCGCACAAGACGAAAAATGCATAATTAGGTAGGAAAAAAAACATACATAAGTCACACTGGAGTATAAGTCGCACAACGCCAAAAATGCATAATTAGGTAGAAAAAAACATACATAAGTCGCACTGGAGTATAAGTCGCACAAGACCAAAAATGCATAATTCGGTAGAAAAAAAACATACATAAGTCGCACTGGAATATAAATCGCACAAGGCCAAAAGTGCATAATTAGGTAAAAAAAAAAACATACATAAGTCGCACTGGAGTATAAGTCGCACAAGGCCAAAAATGCATAATTAGGTAAAAAAAACATACATAAGTCGCACAAGACCAAAAATGCATAATTCGGTAGAAAAAAAACATACATAAGTCGCACTGGAATATAAATCGCACAAGGCCAAAAATGCATAATTAGGTAAAAAAAAAACATACATAAGTCGCACTGGAGTATAAGTCGCACAAGGCCAAAAATGCATAATTAGGTAGAAAAAAACATATATAAGTCGCACAAGGCCAAAAATGCATAATTAGGTAGAAAAAAAACATACATAAGTCGCACTAGAGTATAAGTCGCACAAGGCCAAAAATGCATAATTAGGTAGAAAAAAACATATATAAGTCGCACAAGGCCAAAAATGCATAATTAGGTAGAAAAAAAACATACATAAGTCGCACTAGAGTATAAGTCGCACAAGGCCAAAAATGCATAATTAGGTAGAAAAAAACATACATAAGTCGCACTGGAGTATAAGTCGCACAATGCCAAAAATGCATAATTAGGTAGAAAAAAACATACATAAGTCGCACTGGAGTATAAGTCGCACAAGACCAAAAATGCATAACTAGGTTAAAAAAACATACATAAGTCGCACTGGAGTATAAGTCGCACAAGACCAAAAATGCATAATTAGGTTAAAAAACATACATAAGTCACACTGGAGTATAAGTAGCACAAGGCCAAAAATGCATAATTAGGTAAAAAAAAAAACATACATAAGTCGCACAAGACCAAAAATGCATAATTAGGTAGAAAAAAAACATACGTAAGTCGCATTTTAGTGATTCAATTAAGACTTAAATGATTTCCGAAGTTTCCGAAATTTCATAATGTAACTTTTGAAAGAGATTGCTATGCTAATAAATTAGGTTTTTTTTTCCTCCGTTTGGTTGTTGGGATGTTGACGTTCTCAGACGACACTGAAGAATGAGTGTGATGCAGAAACAACATTTTTTTCTGTTTTTTTTTGTTTTTTTTTTCAAAATCAAACTTTTATTATAAGTCAGTACAAATAAATGAAACTGAAGCCCCCCCCCCCCATTTCCAAAAAAATATTCACGGGTCGGAGGCTAAAAGAGCTCTTTCACTCCTCGTCTCTGTTTAAGTGGAAAAAGGGGCAAACTATGACCAAGGCGAGACCCATCACTTCAAATATTAACATCATAGTCAACTTACTGTAAAATATGATTTCCCATCATGCTAACGTTATGTATTGTATTGTATTGTATTGCAGAAGGAAGATCATTCAGGGGGGAAAAATAATAAAAACATTAGCATCAAGTACATCCTTTCCAGGCTAGCTAGCTCGCTAGCTGTGGCTAGCTCATGACACTCGACCACATCCATACCATGCAAACACTGGCGGGTATCAAACTTATTGATTATGTACTCAAATGGGACAAAATAACCAAAAAAGTGAAAGAAATATGTTTATATGCACCTTCTTGTTTTCTTTCATCTTCCGCCATTTTTTTCCTTCCGGCATTCTGGGAGATTCTGGATTCTTTCCTGTTTGTTTCCGTCTTCCGGAATTTCTGTATTCTTGGCTATTTTTGGGATTTGGACGTGTTGTTCTTCAAATGTGGTCCCACCCGTGACAGTGAAAGGGTCCTTCATAGAGGTTTGCCCTCAGTACCGTGGGGGCGGGAAGGGTCTTTTCGGACCAAACATGGGACCCGGATTCAACCCTCCCCTGGGACCCAAGCGTTTACCTCTTAATCTCGGTTCCGGACCGTATAAATGAGGTAAAGGCACACGAGGGGGCCCCCGAGGGAACGGGTGCGGGGGTGCGAAGGAAGGGCGATGTGGGGGTCGCAAACCTGGAGGGCGCCTCTCAAAATGGGGCGGCGGGCGTCTGAGTGCATTGTGAGGGCGAGGGGGGCTCTGTCTCTGGTAATCCTGGTTGTAAAAAAGATCCTGTGAGGTGGAGTTCGGGGGCGTCAGGTGCCCCCTGATTCTAGGAGGGGGGTGTCGAGGACCGCCCTGCGGATAGAAAGGAGCATCCGGGTGGCTGTAAGGGCTGTTTGGAAAGTGAGGGCCCGGGTGGTGGGGGGGGGCGTCCTCGCGGTAATGCTCGTGGTCTTCGGGGTAGCGCATGTTGTCTAAGAGGGGGTGCTGGTCCTCGTATGACTCGGGTAAATGGTCCTGAAGCACCATCCCGGGTACACTTCTGTTCTGGCACAAGTCCCCAAAGTCTGTTTGGGGTTCCGGATGCTTCTCTGAGAGAGCGGTTGGATGGCCGGTTCCGGCGGGGGGTGCGTCAAAGACAACTGGAGGGGGTGGTAACTTGGGGACGGGGGGAAGGCTTCCGAAGAAAACACCTTGCTGAGCGGTAAAACCTTGAGGGTCCTGAGACTCAAATTCTCCCGACGGCTGGTTTTTAGCAGGCATTGTCACACTGTAACCCGTGGGCGGCTGGAACCCCCTCCCTGGGTACGTCTTGCCGTACCAACCCCTATCACCCGTGCCTTCGAAGGCCTCGACGGTCTGTGTGCCGACTCCGGGACCTCCGGGCTGGTACTGTGCGACAGGTTCTGTCGTACTACGGTCCCCATATGGGTACGATTGGTACAACCGCCCATTTTGGGCAACACTCGTCTGCATCTGCAGTTTAGTGGTCTCGGGGTTCTGTGCGAGGTTCTTCTGGACGGCTAAGGGAGTTGGAGCCCCACTTTCAGGCCCCGCCGGAATGTCCATGGCCTCGTCTTGAGTCGGGGTGCCTCCTCCCTCGTCCCGCACCGGTGTCCCATCCTGTGTGTCCGTTCCCGTTCCCGGACTCAGGGTATCCGCCCTCAGGGGTGGATTCATGTTGAAGCTGAGGTCAAAGTTGTTAAAAGCAGGGTTGCCGTGCAGGAAGTTGTGAATTTTGGATTCTAAACTGTCTGGTTTTGTGGCGTCGGTTTCTGCGGTCAAACCAACGTCTCGGTGGGCAACCTGCACCGGGGCAGGGGTTGGTTTGTTCTCAGGAAGCTCTGGTGGTGGGCCTGTCCTCTGCTGTACGGTGGTGATAGATGATGATGATGATGATGATGATGAAGGCACGAGTGGAGCAGAGGAGGCCGTGGAGCTCTGAGTGGGAGCTGCTGAAGCGGACGTGAACAAGGAAGAGGGAGGAGCCTTGCCCGTCTTGGAGGACTCGGCGGGGACATTCGTAGCAGGGCTGCTCAGAAGAGAAGTGATGCCTGATTGAAGACAGTGAAGGACACAGAATCATGTTTAAATAAGAGTATGATATACGTATGTATGATACATATATACCGGATTTTCTGGACTATAAGTCGCTCCAGAGTAAAAAACATACATAAGTCGCACAAGGCCAAAAACGCATAATTACGTAGAAGAAAACATACATAAGTCGCACAATGCCGAAAATGCATAATTAGGTAGAAAAAAACATACATAAGTCACACTGGAGTATAAGTAGCACAAGACCAAAAATGCATAATTAGGTAGAAAAAAACATACATAAGTCGCACTGGAGTATAAGTCGCACAAAGCCAAAAATGCATTATGTAAAAAAAAAAAACATACATAAGTCGCACAAGGCCAAAAATGCATTATGTAAAAAAAAAAAAAACATACATAAGTCGCACAAGGCCAAAAATGCATAATTAGGTAGGAAAAACATACATAAGTCGCACAAAGCCTAAAATGCATAATTAGGTAGAAAAAAAAACATACATAAGTGGTACTCTAGTATAAGTCGCACAAGGCCAAAAATACATAATTAGGCAGGAAAAAACATAAATAAGTCGCACAGGGCCAAAAATGTATAATTAGGTAGAAAAAAAACATACATAAGTCACACTGGAGTACAAGTAGCACAAGACCAAAAATGCATAATTAGGTAGAAAAAAACATACATAAGTCGCACTGGAGTATAAGTCGCACAAAGCCAAAAATGCATTACGTAAAAAAAAAAACATACATAAGTCGCACAAAGCCAAAAATGCATAATTAGGTAGAAAAAAAACATACATAAGTGGTACTGTAGTATAAGTCGCACAAGGCCAAAAATACATAATTAGGCAGGAAAAAACATACATAAGTCGCACAGGGCCAAAAATGCATAATTAGGTAGAAAAAAACATACATAAGTCGCACAAGTCCAAAAATGCAAAATTAGGTAGGAAAAAACATACATAAGTCGCACAAGGCAAAAAATGCATAATTGGGTAGAAAAAAACATACATAAGTCGCACTGGAGTATAAGTCGCACAAGGCCGAAAATGCATAATTAGGTAGAAAAAACATACATAAGTCGCACTGTAGTATAAGTCACACAAGGCCAAAAATGCATAATTAGGTAGAAAAAACAGACTGGAACTGTATACAGAAAAAAAAGACTCACCCTCAAGGCCCCCTTGGGCCTGGACCTTGGACAGAGCACTAAGGATATCTGCAGGGCTCACATCCACCTTTGCCAGGATGTCAACCAGAGAACTAGCATCCTGGGATGGAGCGGGTAAGGTCGCTACTGATGAATAAGAGCCAGCAGCAGTGGGGCTCTCCACTGATGGTCCTGTATTACAAAGAGGGACACACAAAACAAACCTATGGGTTCAGCAAACAAACAAACAAAATCACAATGTAACTGCACCATTTACCTAGCAGGAAGTTACTCAGCATACCTTGCAGATCATAACAACTTTAGTTTTGCATGTGTAAGCGACTATGTCATCATCATTTTTGTAGAACAAAGTTAAAATAGTAAACATTTATTAAGTCAGAGCACATATAGACAAACAACCATTCACACTCACATTCATACCTATGGACAATTTGGAGTCGCTAATTAACCTAGCATGTTTTTGGAATGTGGGAGGAAACCGGGGAAAACCCACGCATGTACGGGGAGAACATGCAAACTCCACACAGAGATGGCCGAGTGCGGAATTGAACTTGGGTCTCCAAGCTGTGTGGCCTGCGCACTAACCACTTTCTATGCCGCATGTCCTCCAATGAACTGCTTTGCTCAGACACAATGCAGGATGGGAAACTTCAAAACTCATATTGGTACTTCTTTGTGTATTTTTAGGTACACCTTTGGAGTGTTAAGTTACTGTGTGATGAGTTTAGTGTTTTTTTTTTGCAAGCATAAACATGGCTAAATAAAATAATAGACATGTTTTTGGAATGTGGGAGGGAACCCGAGTACCCGGAGAAAACCCACGCATGCACGGGGAGAACATGCAAACTCCACACAGAGATGGCCGAGGGCGGAATTGAACTCGGGTCTCCGGGCTGTGAGGCCTGCGCGCGAACCACTCGTCCACTGTGCAGCCCAAATAGTAAACAAAGATGTATAAAATGGCTGGTTTTTCCACTAAAAATATATTTTGATCAAACATATACAGGGACCTACTGTACTGTACTGTACTGTACTGTACTGTACTGTACCTCCATCTCCAGTTCTTCTCACCTGTGGTTTTCATAGCCGAACTTAAACTGTTGAGGATGGAACCAATTTTACCCAGGTCAACATTTTCCACGCTGTCTGTAGGGGACGGTACAGATGTAGCACCACGAGAGGCAGGCTGTGCCGCTGCTGCTACCGATGGCTCCGTGGTTTTAGCGACCACATTGGGTGGATGGTTTGGATCCGAGTTTCTGGGGCCCTTCATGTGTTCTTCCACTGTGGGAGGAAAAACAACAGTCAATGTGAAAAACCACACTTGGCTTGTTTTAAGCACAGTTACGTTTGTTTACTTGGTATTATGAATCTTGTCCATGTAGCTAACACTAGCCCAAAGCTCATGAGTGAACCCCAGCTTCCCAGTAAAGCAGCACTTATGCAGCCCCCCCCCCACCCAGACCGCTTACACTACTACCACCATATTAGGGCACACATGACTGCAGATAAGATGTAATTATCTTGGTTCCTCAACACTTTTGATAGCTATTTAGACAACGGCCATGTTGTGAGTGATTTTCAGCAGATGCTAAAATCGGTACAAAGTGGCAGAAGTAGTTTTTATAAGAGCTCGGCGTGCATTTTTTTCCCCCATGTAAAAGAACGCTACACAGAAACCAGGAAGTCAAAAAGCATGGAGTCATGTAGCGTACACAAGTTTAAGCATTGAAAAAAAATGTGAAT
This sequence comes from Doryrhamphus excisus, assembly GCF_037039965.1. Classification (NCBI taxonomy): domain Eukaryota; kingdom Metazoa; phylum Chordata; class Actinopteri; order Syngnathiformes; family Syngnathidae; genus Doryrhamphus; species Doryrhamphus excisus. The sequence goes on from NC_136363.1 coordinate 3,156,885, forward strand.
GTTCCAAGTGTGAAAACTGTAATTAGTTTATGGTGTTATATTTGTACATAAATGGTTATTTTCATGGCTGCACCGTGGACAAGTGGTTGGCGCACATGCCTCGCAGCTAGGAAACCCAATTTCAATTCCACCCTCGGCAATAAATTATTTTTTAAATAGAAAGTTGAATGCTTGAATTTAAATTAAAAATTGAATATTTTCATTGTGGCTGCGCGGCGCTCGAGTGGTTAGCGTGCAGGCCTCACAGCTAAGAAACCCGAGTTCGATTCCACCTTCGGCCATTTCTGTGTGGAGTACTCCGGTTTCCTCCCACATTCCAAAAACATGTCTATTATAAAGAAAACAACTTGTGTATGCTTGCAAAAAAACACTAAACTCATCACACAGTAACTTAACACTCCAAAGGTGTACCTAAAAATATACAAAGAAGTACCAATATGAGTTTTGAAGTTTCTCATTCTGCATTGTGTCTGAGCAAAGCAGTTCATTGGAGGACATGCGGCATTGAAAGTGGTTAGTGCGCAGGCCACACAGCTAGGAGACCCGAGTTCAATTCCACCCTCGTTCCTTGTTTATGTAGCCCAAGAACACAGTATTCTAAATACCTTGAAAAATCAGTCAAAATAGTCAAAAATGGCCGATACTGATTGGGTCTACATGCAAATATAATATAAAGATTAATTACTACATTTTGATGTCATTTCCTGTTGGTACTTTGTGGCGCTGTGACAAATCTGAGTTAGGGTGCCCATAAATTGGATGAAATGTAGGTCAGAAAAATAATAAACATTATTACTCACCAATAATGCCTCCGCTGACTATTTCTTCATCTGAGAGCTCCATGTCCTCCACTTCACGGTTATCATTTTCCCCAAGATTCAACGCCCGTTTGGGGGATTCTCCGATCGACGACAGAGGACTCGGGGCTGGGGGCTCCGCCTCCTCATCCATTATGCAACCATCAACATCTGGATCGGGGTTGGTCAGCTCGAGGTCGTGGAAAGGCGATTCCGAGCCCGTCGGAGACGGTGCGTCAGCAGACGGTGACGGAATAGGCGACTCGTCCAAGTCCGGTAAGGTGGCTTTTAGGTTGTCCAGCTTGCGCTTCAAGTGGGACACCCGGTTGGCAAATGTCTGGTATGCCTTGAGAGAAAGGGTGGACAGCATAGCAACATTATTAGAGCCCTCTAGACATGAAATAACAACCCTATAGTCACCTTTACACTCGGAATAGCCAATAAAGTTGACGTAATAAGACAAAAGACATAAATAAGACTTGTGTGTGGTCGAGGGTTCAGAGTTCAGTTTTAGGTTAAGGCCACAACATTAGCAAACACAAGTCTGGTGCTTGTGTGTCTCACCGAACATTACTGTAATATTACTGACGCCTCGTGACCAGTGGCGGGTACTACATTTAATCAATGTCTTTGAATGTGTCTTCTGAATGCCTTGTATTTGTATTTTACCTCATGTAGCTATTTACTTATGTATGTTTTTTTCTACGTCATTATGCATTTTTGTCCTTGTGCGACTTATGTATGTTTTTTTCTACCTAATTAGGCATTTTTGGCATTGTGCGACTTATACTCCAGTGCGACTTATGTATGTTTTTTTCTACATCATTATGCATTTTTGGCCTTGTGCGATTTATACTCCAGTGCGACTTATGTATGTTTTTTTCTACCTAATTATGCATTTTTGGCATTGTGCGAATTATACTCCAGTGCGACTTATGTATGTTTTTTCTACATAATTATGCATTTTTGGCATTGTGCGACTTATACGCCAGTGCGACTTATGTAGGTTTTTTTCTACCTAATTATGCATTTTTGGCATTGTGCGACTTATACTTCAGTGCGACTTATGTATGTTTTTTTTCTACCTAATTATGCATTTTTGGCATTGTGCGACTTATACTCCGGAGCGACTTATGTATGTTTTTTTCTACCTAATTATGCATTTTTGGTCTTGTGCGACTTATACTCCAGTGCGACTTATGTATGTTTTTTTTCTACCTAATTATGCATTTTTGGCATTGTGCGACTTATACTCCGGAGCGACTTAAGTATGTTTTTTTCTACCTAATTATGCATTTTTGGCATTGTGCGACTTATACTTCAGTGCGACTTATGTATGTTTTTTTTCTACCTAATTATGCATTTTTGGCATTGTGCGACTTATACTCCGGAGCGACTTATGTATGTTTTTTTCTACCTAATTATGCATTTTTGGTCTTGTGCGACTTATACTCCAGTGCGACTTATGTATGTTTTTTTTCTACCTAATTATGCATTTTTGGCATTGTGCGACTTATACTCCGGAGCGACTTAAGTATGTTTTTTTCTACCTAATTATGCATTTTTGGCATTGTGCGACTTATACTCCGGAGCAACTTATGTATGTTTTTTTCTACCTAATTATGCATTTTTGGCCTTGTGCGACTTATACTCCAGTGCGACTTATGTATGTTTTTTTTTCTACCTAATTATGCGTTTTTGGCATTGTGCGACTTATACTCCGGAGCGACTTATGTATGTTTTTTTTCTACCTAATTATGCATTTTTGGCATTGTGCGACTTATACTCTGGAGCGACTTATGTATGTTTTTTTTCTCCCTAATTATGCATTTTTGGCCTTGTGCGACTTATACTCTAGTGCGACTTATGTATGTTTTTTTCGACCTAATTATGCATTTTTGGCCTTGTGCAACTCATGTATGTTTTTTTTCTGCCCAATTATGCATTTTTGGCCTTGTGCGACTTATACTCCAGTGCAACTTATGTATGTTTTTTTGTAACTACTTATGCATTTCTGGCCTTGTGCGACTTATATTCCGGAGCGACTTAATAGTCCAGAAAATACAGTATTTGTATTATAGTTAATTTGACCATTTTTATGCTTGGCAATGCTTCATTTAAGCAAAAAAGATCTAAAATGTACATACATTTGCATATTTTTGAGTCATAATAGACCGTATTCATCCACAATTTGTTAATATATTGTGACAAATCTTGCTAAAATGAAGCAAAGTAGAGTTTTCCTATATTCCACTTACATTGGCGACAATCTTGACTTCTTTGTACTGCATCTCATAGAAGATATCTGCGTTGCTCAAGGCTTCCAGGAGAGGAGCCCCCGTTTTGTTTTGTCTGTCAAAAAATTTAACAAACTCTTGGAGCTGTGTACTGCCTTCTTCAAAGTCCCGGGAGAATTTCTTTCCTCCTGCCTTATCTGCAAAAAGTTAGCAGAGAAAATAGCTCAGAGGACTGACAACAAAAGCAAAAAACACTGTTTGTATAGCTTGGATAAGAGGTGTATCATATTGGGACCTTTTAGTTTCTTGAGCGCGTCAGAACTGCAGATATCAACCCTCATCGCTGCCACTTGTTTTTCTCTCAGGTCCACCTCCTCCAGGGACCTCTTGTACTGGGAAAGTTGCTCCATCAGCGCCTGGGGCTTGGAGAAGCACAGGCGATAGTCAGTCACAATGTCAAAGAGATAGATTATAGATTTAATGGCTGAAGATTCATAAAACCTTACCACAAATTCTGCAACAATCTTGGACCGAAGCTCTGCCTTGGACTCTACTGGATCTTTGAATAAATAGGACAAAACAATGTTTTTAATAAATAATAATAAATAGAAAACTCATGTGTCATGACTCATCGAGTTTTTTACAAAATATTCTGATATTTTCTGACAGATATAAGATGGGATAATACAATTTGTATTGACTGTGACTGTAGTATTCAACATTGGCCACTGGGTGTCAGTAATTGATTGATGAGACATGCACTAGAACAGGTTTACAGTAAATTAGCTCACAACAGGCACAATAATAACATAATCATAATAATAACTCAGGCTAGGACTATGTTATGGCTATAATTTTCCACCATCGAGGATATGTCATGTTACACATATCAGTATCGGTATTGGAAATTGAGAGATGGACAATATCGGTTTTCGTCAAAAAAGCCAATATTGGACATCCCTAGTACCTAGTACTAGTATTAACCTAGCATGTTTTTGGAATGTGGGAGGAAACCGGAGTACCCGGAAAAAACCCACACATGCATAGGGAGAACATGCAAACTCGACACAGAGGTGGCCAAGGGTGGAATTGAACACGGGTCTCCTGGCTGTGTGGCCTGCGCACTAACCCCTTTTCTATGCCGCATGTCCTCCAATTAACTGCTTCGCTCAGACACAATGCAGGATGGGAAACTTCAAAACTCATATTGGTACTTCTTTGTATATTTTTAGGTACACCTTTGGGGTGTTAAGTTACTGTGTGATGACTTTAGCGTTTTTTGCAAGCATAAACATGGATAAATAAACTAATAGACATGTTTTTGGAATGAAAACTTTCTATTTACAAATAATTTACTGCAGAGGGTGGAATTGAACTCGGGTCACCTAGCTGCGAGGCCTGTACGCTAACCACTCGACCAATGTGCAGCCACTATGAAAATATTCAATTTTTAATTTAAATTCAAGCATTCAACTTTCTATTTACAAATAATTGACTGCAGAGGGTGGAATTGAACTCGGGTTTCCTAGCTGTGAGGCATGTGCGCCAACCACTTGACCACCGTTCAGCCATGAAAATAACCATTTATGTACAAATATAACACCATGAACCAGTTACAATTTTCACATTTCATATAATTTAAAGCTAATATTCAAATTGTAGTGTTTTTGTCACATCTCACCTTCTATTGTTGTAGAAAGAATGGGATGAATATTGCTTATTGCTATTCATTCAGTTATTAATTGCCAGGATATGCGTATTGGACCATATGGCCTAGCTGTGTTTTGTGTGGTGAGGAAAATAAACGTTGACATGCTCACTTTTTTGCTCCACCGGTGTCACCGGTGGGGATTCTTCTTTGACTAAGCTATTCCTGAGCTCGGTGATCAGTGCATCCGAGTACACACTTCTCTCCTGCCAAATGGATAGAATCCTCTCCACGGATTTCACCACCTTGGCATCACCTTCATGTCTGAGTGAAAACAAACAACAGAGGGGAGGAGACTCTATCACATGTTTATTTCAAGGCTGAAATAAAGTCACAGTGAGAGATGGATATGATTGTGTCGGTGATGTGGATCGCTTTGACGTTCATATCCAGGTTGTGCGGGCCGAGTGAGAGCTTTGAACAGTTGGACTGACTGATTCAATGCCGCCGTCACATGCCGACATCGGGTCTGTCATCTTATAAAGCATCAGATGGCCGCGGTTTATCATGTGCATATAAATTAGGGATGATGATAATAATAATAACTGATAAATCATTCATTTAGAATTGACTTTGTGAATCTGAACTGGCAAATGGTGCCGTTGATGAAGTGTTAACTCGCTGGTGGTCTAACGTTACGTAACGTAACCATAGTTCCCCCAATATTGTGATTTACACCATAAATATTAGTCCTCCATTTATTTTATCCATATAATTAAATTCCTTGCCCGTGAAAACTTTAATGACTTAAAGAAAGCTATCGTTAGCATGCTAACATATAGCATGCTCGCTATAGCACTAAGTGGTTGTACAAGTGCCTATCTCTGAAAATGCTAAAACTGTTAGTATAATTATGTTAGCATACTAACATGTTAACACCTATAATGATAGCGCTAGGTGGCTGCATGAGTTCATATTCATGAAAATAGCAAAAAATGCTAGTGTGCTAATGTTAGCATGCTAGCAATGGTAGGTTGCTTACACCAAGCATAATCTACTTATGACTTACTTATAATCTACTTATGAAATTGGTAGAAAAAAAATGCTATTTTCATGCTAGCATGCTAGCAATGCTAACATGTTAAAACCCAGCATGATGGTGCTGTGTTCATACAAGTGACTATCCATGTAAACAGCTAAAAATGATACTATGCCAATATTACCATGAAGGCAATGCTAACATGCTAATGTCAACATGATAACACCTGGCAAGTGTTTCTATATGGGTGTACCCATAAAAATAGCCAAAAGATGCTAGTGTGCTAATGTTAGCATGCTTACACCAAGCATAATCATGTCTACTAATCAAAATTGGTAGAAAAATGCTATTCTAATGTTAGCATGCTAGCAATGCTAACATGTTAACACCCAGCATGATAGTGATAGTGCTGTGTTCATACAAGTGACTATCCATGAAAACAGCTAAAAATGCTACTATGCTAATATTACCATGAAGGCAATGCTAACACACTAATGTTAGCATGATAACACCTAGCAAGTGTTTCTATATGGGTGTACCAATGAAAATAAAAAAATAATGCTATGTGCTAATGTTAGCATGCTAACAATGGTAGGTTGCTTACACCAAGCATAATCATGTTTACTTATGAAATTGGTAGAAAAAATGCTATTCACATGTTAGCATGCTAGCAATGCTAACATGTTAACGCCCAGCATGATAGTGCTGTGTTCATACAAGGGACTATCCATGAAAACATCTAAAAATGCTACTATGCTAATATTACCATGAAGGCAATGCTAACACATCTTAGCATGATAACACCTAGCAAGTGTTTCTATATGGGTGTACCCATGAAAATAGCAAAAAATGCTAGTGTGCTTATGTTAGCAAAAATGCTATTCTCATGTTAGCATGCTAGCAATGATAACATGTTAACGCCCAGCATGATAGTGCTGTGTTCATACAAGTGACATGAAGGCAATGCTAACATGTTTATGTTTATGTTAAGCATGATAACACCTAGCAAGTTCACACCAATAATACGCATTAAATCCACATTTATAAACACTTACCACTATCATGCTAGGTGTTAGCATCATGTTAGCATTGTAGCATTTTTAGCCGTTTTCATGTACAAACAAAACAATTACTGGGAGACGACACATCATGACGTGGTAGCAGCCCCTCAACAAAAGTCCGTACTTACTTTAACAGCAGGAAAGCCTCGGGGAGCACGTCAGCGAATGCAGTGCGGTAGACCAGAGCGTTTTTCCTTTTACAGTTCTGAATGACATCATTGGCGAGGTAAAAAAGGTTGAGCTTGTGCGACGTGTCAGCTGTTGGGGAAGAGAGACAGTGATGTCAAATGTCAATAAGCAACACTGGTTAGTCCCATAACATAACATTCTGCTCAGTGTTAGCATGCTAACAAAAGCGTTTTTTACGTCATTAAAGTTGTCGCATGCGCCTAAAATTCTTTCGCCGGCATGATAAGTACATTTACATTTAGTTATAGCACCCCTAAATATGTGTTGTAACATCATTAGAGTCCTCCTGACATGAAATAACACCCCTATAGTCACCTTGACACTCCTACTACCCGGCTACGGGCTCAACAGTAGAAGTATTAGAGTTTTTATTCGGTATTATTATGGTGCCTGTTGTGAGATCACACAACCCCGCAATAAAAGCCTGTTGCTCGGGCGATCAAGTCTGGTGCTTGTATGTCTTGACTGAACAGTAGAATACCAATACTGACACAGAGTGACCAGCATAGAATACAATATATAATTTGCAGTGTCTTTGAATGCATCTTCTGAATGCCCTTTATTTGCATTTTCTGATGGAAAATATTTCATTTACGCAATTTAATGGACATGGTTTGATTTTATTTGAACATGCATCAGATTACAATTGAATGCATCCCATAATCAGTTCACAGTTCCACATGTCCAAAAGGAGTAGGAAGAAGCAAAGCTTATTAAATCCTACCCCTCCATCTGGTACTTTTACAATCAGTAACTGTTACATTTGTTCACTTCCTGCTTTCCTAATATAGTTTAAGTTATTAATTTGTATTATTTTACGGTTTTGCATGCTAGCATTAGCATTGCTCACATCAATATTTTAAACGTTTTCATGAGTAGAATCGTCTATAAACAAATGGCGCTATTATGTTAAGTGTCAGCATGTTAGTGCTAGCATGCTAACATGAGCATAATTTCCCTTTTTTCACATTTTCATATCGGTGCCGCCATGCTATTCAAACGTGCTTTGTAATCTAGTAGTTTATTGACAGTCCCCTAACAGGACATGGAAATACTGAGCTATCATGCTAACATTAGCATCACTTGTCACTTCCTGCTTTCCATAATACAGTTTAAGGTTTTTTTTTTTGTTTTGTTTTTTATTTAGCAAACATCAACTGCTTGTATTGTTTCTTGAATTGCCTGTTTCATGTTAGTAAATACAACAAAATGTGTATTACTCCAGTGACAGTAGCCTGAAACACATCTTAAACTGTATTATGGAAAGCAGGAAGTGAACAAATGTAACAGTTACTGATTGTAAAAGTACCAGATGGAGGGGTAGGATTTAATAAGCTTTGCTTCTTCCTACTCCTTTTGGACATGTGGAACTGTGAACTGATTATGTGATGCATTCAATTGTAATCTGATGTATGTTCAAATGAAATTAAAGCATTACCATAAAACAAGTTAAGAAAACACTACTTATAGTAGTAGGGACACATCTATGTTCATATCAATACACATGTTAGCATCTATGTTGTTTTTAAATGGGTATAATTTCAATTTGAATGTAAACACGACGTTGCTTTGGAGACCGAACTAGTGGCTAAGACCTGATGAACGTAATAGTACAGTACGTGGAATTTACACTGGTTAGCAATTTAAATAAGTGATTAATTATCAACTTTCTGAAAGAAAACAAAAAGTTCGTGCTACTTACATTTCTTCAAACACTTGATCCACTGTCTCACTATCATGCTGTGGTACTTCTTGTAGTCGATACACCACGTTGACAGTCCTTGAATGGAATCCATTGTGTTTGTCACATTGAGTAACTTTCTGTCCAACACGGCCTCAAACGAGGTACCCGAATCGCTCCCTTTAACCGCTGCCATGTTTTAAGATCCTGCCTTTACGTTATGACCTCGCTGAAACACACCAAAAACTAAGCTAATGGCTAGCACTAGCTTTAGCCTGCTAGCTTTCGGTAGCGATACGCAGCCATTGTCGTATTTTAAACCGTAAATGTTTATACACACTTTCTGTAATTCAAATGAATTAGCTTCTGTGTGAAAACTATTTTTACGTGTGTATTTTATGAATTAAAAATGTAGCGTATTGAATTAAGAAGGCTGCGTCGCAGTACTATACTGGAAAGTCAAACTACCGGAGTTCCTAGCCGGTAAAAAGTAACTGGAACACCTAAAAAGGCGGATATCCGTTTTGGGTAAAATCAACATTCAAGATGGATACCAAACAACAAGTTCGTGTTTTAAACCTTCGTTCAACGTTGAAGTATCGTATAGTTACAAGTTACAGTACTAAACAAAACATTAATGTCATGTTTTGTATTGTATGTCATAAACTACTATGTAAAGAGGTATTATTAGGCGCTATTCCTCGCAATGTTAAACCTTTGTAGTCCAACCTTTCTTGTAAGTCAGGTGTGTTCTTTCAGACATCTTTCATGTCTCTGACGTTTAAGCACGTTTACTCCCTTTAAGAGTATTTTGATCACATAGCAGGCATACAAATACTGCAATCTAGATTTATTGTGTGTTAAAAGCAACGTTCAAGTTTGGTTCAATTAAAGCGCCTTTATGATGGTGTAACGTTTGGGGTGGGAGTAGTAGTATTATCGGACCCTTACTTTTAAGTTATATTGTGTTTATATATTGTTAAATTATTATTATTAATTTTGACTAAAACATTTCAAGTAAAAAGTATCTCTGTATTGTTTTGGTAATGGATCGAAACAGAATTTTGCACCGTAACCCACAAATATGGCACATTTTTGACTCCACTTCAACAAATGTAATTAGCTGTAATATGTTTAAATTGATGCTTTTGATATACGTATCCTTTTCTAATATCAAGTTTTGTGTTAATTTAGCAAAAAAAACCATAAAATTTCCAATTGTTAGAGGTGGGTGGGACATACAGGGTCACAAGTCTGATGAAAAACAAACATGCTACTCCAGAGGCTCGTGGAGTGACAGCAGGTACAGCCAATCACACGCTAGCTAACAGAAAACGGCTGAGCCAATCGTTGATCTTATTGCAAACAGGCGTCAGCTTAGGAGGCCGTTTTCCGCTTGGTCCTAGTGCTTGACTTGTTTCCTTTTAATGCAGTTTAACACTTAAGTTCTATAGAGTACTCGAATGAATTAATGAACTAATGAATTAATGAAATTAACTACAGTGGTGGTAACTACACAAGCAAGTTGTTTTTTGGAGTATCCTCTTGTGATTTAATGACGAAATTGACCATTGAGCCAAAGTAAATACAAAAAAAAAGACTACTAACTACACTGTATAATACAATATATAATTTTGATAACACAATGATGATTCCATTGATAATATTTTGGATGTCAGTAAAGAGGTCTACAATCGTTATGAGCTTCAATCAATGAAAGGTACAAATATGCTTTTGTGCTATGATAAAGGAGCAGAATGCTAAATATTTACTTTCCAAATTTAAGCACAATTATGTTTCATAACAGGTTTTGTGTCATAAAAAAGGAGCATTTGTGAGATGATAAAGATGATGATGAAAACTATTTTTCCTGCTTCATTTTTCCCCCAACTTCCTGACTCCAATAATCCTTTTATCACATTCCAAGCCAGGGATCAGTTCTGTTCGTCCTGGAGATGAAGGCAATTTTCCTCGCCATTTCAGTGTCGTAGATCCGCTTGCAGTTCTCGTAGCTCTTCCGTTGTCGCTCCCTGCAGGGTTTCTCGAAGTACCGCTTGCGCTTCACTGTCTCAATGATCCCATCCTGGTTCAGGACCCTGAAATATATGGTTATGTAAACTCCAAAGGAAGAAGACCAAGACTATGTTCATTTTTGGTTACATTGGAGTTAAGCAACATACACACTTGTTGCACAGCTGAACTGCAAGTGGAAAGGAGGACATTCTCAAATGCAAAATCACAATATAAATAACAAAAATTCAGTATTTGACGAAAAAAATGAATACAGGTAAAACAAATTTTACATATTGACTTTCTTCCATCACTGCACACACATCGCAAATGTTTACAATCTCATGATTTGACAGATTACCTTCACAGCTGGCGGCACGGCTAACTTCCTGGTAGCCTCGCCAACTTCCGTTTTGTGTTTTCAGAGTCTGAGTGCGTCTTTGAAGCATTTGAAGCATTTGTATTCAACACTGCTACACTACTATGACTTCTGCTACTGCTAACTTGTAGCATTAATATTAGATTGCCCGTTGTCGGGAGGTAGTGTCAATAATTCTAATTTATTTCGAAGTACATTATATTACATATTAGAAAGAGACAATGTTATAAAACTACAAAAAAACAATCCTATTTGTTGATTTACGGTGCTGTCCTCGTGCGGGCACACGAGAAGCCACCACAGCGCCTGCGCAGTTCCGTGACATTGCGCGGAAGGTTGCCTTAGCTAACGACAGCTTGGTACTTCTCCTCGATTTGACCGTAAATATGGATGTATCATATATATCAATAAAATATTAATAAACAAAGCTTTACCTGTTCAGTTGTTTGTACGCCGCATCAACGTTGCCGTCTTGGACCATCACAGTCCGCGCCACAAAGCGAAGATGTCTCGCCATGTCGCCCCGTTTGCGACGGAAGTGACCGTGTAGAAACACTATTGAACGGTCAATAGTTCCTAATAAATTGTAACAATCCTTTGTAGTGTAGTTATCACCGTAACAACAGGCTTTTAGTAGCAAGATACAAGGTTCCAAAAAAAGGCACAATAATCCCCAAAACAAGCTACTGTTTGCGGCCGTAACACAAGACAATCTACTCCACACTGGCTAACTTATTACGTCACTTCCTGTCCGCAATTCCCCGTTCCGTGTTCAACAGTCCCCAATATAACACACGTTCCCCAACTGTAATACATGTTAAATTAAATATTCCGTTTTATTGTTATATTTGGATGAGGCTTTGACTGACATATGCACGAGAGCTTCCCAAACCAGGAATCGCACCCATCGAATTTAACACATGCCATTAAAGGCTTTATTAATAATAATAATAATAATAATAATAATAATAATAATAATAATAATAATAATAATAATAATAATAATAATAATAATAATAATAATAATTCATTTTCTACCACTTTTCCTCACGAGGGTCGCGGGGGGTGCTGGAGCCTGATAATAATAATAATAATAATAATAATAATAATAATAATAATAATAATAATAATAATAATAATAATAATAATAATAATAATAATAATAATAATAATAATAATAATAATAATAATAATAATAATAATAATAATAATAATAATAATAATAATAATATAATACATTTTATTTGTATAGCGCTTTTCAAAATACTCAAAGACACTTTACAGAAGAATGGAGTTGAATAAAAGCAAGTAAACAGAGTAAAAGATACCTTAAAATACAACATTCATTCGTTAATACACAGCTAAAACAAGAGTAAAAGCGGGGCACAGCAGTCAGGTATTAAATATTCTTATGATTATTGATTGTTGATATTGATGAAATATTATTGATGGAAATTATTGATTATGAATGCATTAATTTACTTGCAAATATTGCATGAATAGATATAGATAATAGATCAGCTTTCAAATTATTTGAACGTGGAGTTTTATTAGACTACTACAGCGCCCCTAAGACATTAAGTTTAGTTTAGATTTTGACACGATTAATAGCACCATCTAGTGTTCGTTTACACGAACAACGCATTTAGCAGACTTTTTCCCCATCTGGTATCCAAATGCCTCACCTCGATGATGGAGGGTGCAGCTTGGATCGACTTCCATTGGATGGATCGGTTTTACATCCAGGGAGCAGCCAGCCAATAGAAAAAAGGAGCAAATGCAAGCGGAGGAGGAGTAAAAGTGAACTTTGCACACCAACACACACACACACACACACACATACACAGAGAAACGGATCGACGAGATGGAGACCCAAATGGAGACCCAAATCCCAGACTTCTCTGGAAAATGGAAAATGAAGTCATCGGAAAATTTTGAGGAACTTTTAAAAGCTTTGGGTAAGTAGTAAATGTGTTTAAAAGTCAAATCAGTATGTACATGTATGTATCATTATAATAATGCATTGTTTTTTGTGACATTGTTCTTTTTCATGTTTTGAAAACTATCATATATACTTAGCAATTTTGAGAATAAACAATTATTTAAACTTGTTAAATCGTCGAAAGAATTATAAACCTGTGTGCATTTAGAACAAGGGATAGAGAATTACTTTTGTTTTTTTCTAAAGCATGTTGCAGTGAAAATTTTATGTTTATGTTTTATTTTGTTAATTAACTATATTATACTAAATTAATCTGTTTGAGTTGGTCCGACACATTTTTTTCTTAAATTTAACATTTACATTTTGCACTTATACAGTATATTCATTCATTCATTTTCTATAGATTATCCTCGCAAGGGTTGTGGGGGTGCTGGAGCCTATCCCAGCTGTTTTCGGGCGAGAGGCGGGGTCAAAATAAGACAATTTTTGGCATTTGTGCATATAACTTCACAAAAAAAAATCTTCAAAATACTCGGGATATTTCATATATACTTCCTGGTGCATTGTGCTATAGGTGTTAGCATGCTAATATCGGCATACTAGCATTTTTTGCTATTTTCATGGGTACACCCATATAGAAACACTTGCTAGATGTTATAATGCTAACATTAGCATGTTAGCATTGTTGTTAGCATGTTAGCATTGCTGGCATGCTAACATTAGAATAGTATTTTTTTCTACCAATTTTTTCTACACCGATTTTTCTAGACCAATGCTAACATTAGCATGTTAGCAACATTAGCAACATTAGCATGCTAACATTAGCATGTTAGCATTGCCTTTATGGTAATATTAGCATAGTAGCATTTTTAGCTGTTTTCATGGATAGTCACTTGTATGAACACAGCACTATCATGGCGAGTGTTAACATGTTAGCATTGCTAGCATGCTAATATTAGAATAGCATTTTTTCTACCAATTTCATAAGTAGACTAGATTATGCTTGGTGCAAGCAACCTACCATTGTTAGCATAATAACATTAGAATAGTATTTTTTTCTACCAATTTTTTCTACGCTGATTTTTCTACACCAATGCTAACATTAGCGTGTTAGCATTGCCTTCATGGTAATATTAGCATAGTAGCATTTTTAGCTGTTTTCATGGATAGTCACTTGTATGAACACAGCACTATAATACCGGGTGTTAATATGTTAGCATTGCTAGCATGCTAACATTGGAATAGCATTTTTTTCTACCAATTTCATAAGTAGACTACATTATGCTTGGTGTAAGCAACCTACCATTGTTAGCATGCTAACATTAGCACAATAGCACGTTTTGCTATTTTCATGGGCACACCCATATAGAAACACTTGCTAGGTGTTATCATGCTAACATTAACGTGTTAGCATTGCCTTCATGTCACTTGTATGAACACAGCACTATCATGCCGGGTGTTAACATGTCAGCATTGCTAGCATGCTAACATTAGAATAGCATTTTTTCCACCAATTTCACAAGTCGACATAATTACGCTCAGTGTAAGCAACCTATCATTGCTAGCATGCTAACATTAGTACACTAACATTTTTTGCAGTGTTAATGAATATCATAAAAGTATGATCATGTTAGTATGCTAACATAATTATTGTAACATTTTTAGCATTTTCAGAGATAGGCACTTGTACAACCACTTAGCGCTATTTTGCTAGGTGTTAGCATGCTAACAATAGCATTCTTTTTTTCATGTGTATAAAATAAATAGAGGACTAATATTTATAGTGTAAATCACAATATCAAATAGAACATGCAAACTCCACACAGAGATGGCCGAAGGTGGAATTGAACTTGTGTCTCCTAGCTGTGAGGCCTGGTGCTAACCACTTGGACCCCGTGCAGCCTTATATTGAACATTTTGATTTTAAATGTTACATTTAAATGTAGATTTAGCGTTTCCATTAGAGTAAACATTTAGATTCACCTTTTAATTGTTGCGAAAAAATGAGTTATATGTTACAAAAGTGATGTAAAGATGCACCAAAAATCCAGTTCTTATCAAATTCCTGGTCCTGGTGAATGGTTTTGTTTTTAAGTACTTGTCGTAGGGCTGCACAAGGGAGGTCAGGAGGAGGACAAGCAGTGGCATCCATTAAAAATCAGAAGACAAACAAGCTGAGGAGCCATGCTAGATTGGACTCATCTGAGGCAGGGTAGTCCTCATGCGGCTGTAATTAGAGCCAGTGTAAACGGAACTAAGCCTCAACATGGGCCCCATGCAGCAGCGGCTGGGCTGCTATACAACAGACATCCCTGCCTGGCCCGGGGTCTCCCCAACCCCAAGCTAATGCGGTACATGTGTGCTTCTTCCCCATATAAGCTGTAGCAAACCCTGACGTTCTGTTCTGAAGGACCTTATTCAATGAAAGTTGGAAATGTATTGGATTACTATTACCCTTTGGTAATGGTAATGGTAATGGTAATGGTTTAATTTCATTTGAACATGCATCAGATTACAATTGAATGCATCCCATAATCAGTTCACAGTTCCACATGTCCAAAAGGAGTAGGAAGAAGCAAAGCTTATTAAATCCTACCCCTCCATCTAGTACTTTTACAATCAGTAACTGTTACATTTGTTCACTTCCTGCTTTCCTAATATAGTTTAAGTTTGTTTTTGTTTTTACATTTTACAATTTACATTTTAATTTTTGTCCTAATATATTTTAATTTTAATTTTTGTCCTAATATATTTTAATTTTAATTTTAATTTTAATTTTAATTTTAATTTTAATTTTAATTTTAATTTTAATTTTAATTTTAATTTTAATTTTAATTTTAATTTTAATTTTAATTTTTTTTTTAGAATTCATGGTTCCATTCATCACAGCAAGTCTTCCAGGTCCTGAATCAGCAAAACAGCACCAGACCATCACACTACCACCATCATATTTTACTGTTGCTATGATAGGGTTTAATTTTAATTTTAATTTTAATTTTACAATTCATGGTTCTATTTATCACAGCAAGTTTTCCAGGTCCTGAATCAGCAAAACAGCACCAGACCATCACACTGCCACCACCATATTTTACTGTTGCTATATTTTAATTTTAATTTTAATTTTAATTTTAATTTTAATTTTAATTTTAATTTTAATTTTAATTTTAATTTTAATTTTAATTTTAATTTTAATTTTAATTTTAATTTTAATTTTAATTTTAATTTTAATTTTAATTTTAATTTTAGAACGGGAGTGTCATGTAACATGTGACATGTAACAACAACAAAGAAAACAGCAAAAATTGAAAAATCAGCATTTAAGAAATATTATTTAAGAAAAAAAGTTGTAATCTTGTCATCTAAAAAGTAGCAATTTGACAAAAAAAATGTCGTAATATGAGGGAAAATAACGTCATTTTAGTAGCAGGAAAAAAGATGCAATTTTTCACGACTAAACTCTTAATATTATAAGGAAAAAATGAGATAATTTTAGTCACTCAAAACATTAAAAAAATCATTTTTTAAAGCCATATTATTATGAGAAACAAACAAAACAAAACAAGGTACTCGGCCACCTCTTCCAGTGTCCAAGACCCTTCTCCCGACTGGGCATGCCCAGAACACCTCCCAGGGAAGGAGTCCGGGAATATTTCATAAATCAAAAAAAAATGTCTGGTTTCAAAATCTACCAATTTGACGTCACTTTTTTGTTCCCTTGTTCTCAGGTGTGAATATGTTTGTGAGGAAAATCGCTGTGGCGGCGGCGTCCAGTCCTGCAGTGGAAATCGCACAGCAGGGAGCCAGTCTGTCCATCAAAACGTCCACCAGCATCCGCACCACCCACGTTTCATTCACTGTGGGTCAGTCTTTCAACGAGACCACAGTAGATGGATGTCCCTGCACGGTATTGAACACGGTTCCATTGAAGCAGCAAAAACAGCCTCAGACCATCACACTACCGCCACCATATTTTACTGTTGCTTGTGGGATATTTTTTGTTAGACAGCAGAATTCATGGTTCCATTTATCACAGCAAGGCTTCCAGGTCCTGAATCAGCAAAACAGCCTCAGACCATCACACTACCACCACCATATTTTACTGTTGCTTGTGGGATATTTTTTGGTAGACAGCAGAATTCATGGTTCCATTTATCACAGCAAGTCTTCCAGGTCCTGAATCAGCAAAACAGCTTCAGACCATCATACTACCACCACCATATTTACTTTTGGTAGACAGTGGAATTCATGGTTCCATTTATCACAGCAAGTCTTCCAGGTCCTGAATCAGCAAAACAGCCTCATACCATCACACTACCGCCACCATATTTTACTGTTGCTTGTGGGATATTTTTGGTAGACAGCAGAATTCATGGTTCCATTTATCACAGCAAGTCTTCCAGGTCCTGAATCAGCAAAACAGCTTCAGACCATATACTACCACCACCATATTTATTTTTGGTAGACAGCGGAATTCATGGTTCCATTTATCACAGCAAGTCTTCCAGGTCCTGAATCAGCAAAACAGCCTCAGACCATCACACTATCACCACCAGATTTTACTATTGTTTGTGGGATATTTTTTGTTAGAGAGCAGAATTCATGGTTCCATTTATCACAGCAAGTCTTCCAGGTCCTGAATCAGCAAAACAGCCTCAGACCATCATACTACCACCACCATATTTATTTTTGGTAGACAGCGGAATTCATGGTTCCATTTATCACAGCAAGTCTTCCAGGTCCTGAATCAGCAAAACAGCCTCAGACCATCACACTACCACCACCATATTTTACTGTTGCTTGTGGGATATTTTTTGGTAGACAGCAGAATTCATGGTTCCATTTATCACAGCAAGTCTTCCAGGTCCTGAATCAGCAAAACAGCCTCAGACCATCATACTACCACCACCATATTTATTTTGGTAGACAGCAGAATTCATGGTTCCATTTATCACAGCAAGTCTTCCAGGTCCTGAAGCAACAAAACAGCCCCAGACTGTTCCATGTTCTAACCATTAGTGTTAATGGCTCTCACTGTGGTTGGCTGGAGTCCCAATGCTTTAGAAATGGCTTTATAACCTTTATCACTTTGGGTCTACGATGCTGTAAACTGCAATGCAGAGCTTTTGTTGTCAAGAAACCACTTTCATAATTTCTTTCTTTTAATGAAGAGTTTTCCGACATGGGAGTCAGAGCGTAAGATCAGCTGTGTGCAGACTTTACAAAAAGGCGAGGGACCAAAAACCACATGGACCCGAGAGCTAACAAATGATGGCGAACTGATACTGGTAAATAACGATGACACTTTTAAAATGCTGACTGTCGTGCTTTGTGTTCAACACTTTCACTTTCTTTTTCCAGACGATGACAGCAGGGGACGTCGTCTGCACCAGGGTTTATGAAAGAGAATGAGGACAAGGCTGTCATACATCATGCATGCTTCATATTTACTTGCTTTAGGCTCGACCAAAGCACCAATAGTGGGTCTGGAAAAATGCTTAATCTAACGTATGAGTTGGTGAGATACATTGAATTCATCAATAAGGAGTTTGCTTTCATATTGTAAGCTGTTTTTTTTACCCAGTATTAGTATTGTTTGTACACATTTTGAGTATTAAGTTGCAGTGTGATGAATCGAGTGCTGTTAGCAAAGTGTTTGTTTGTGGGAGGATTTTTATTTTTATTTTTATTTTTATTTTTATTTTTATTTTTATTTTTATTTTTATTTTTATTTTTATTTTTATTTTTATTTTTATTTTTATTTTTATTTTTATTTTTATTTTTATTTTCAGGGGTGCTGGAGCCTATCCCAGCCGTCGTCGGGCGAGAGGCGGGGTACACCCTGGACTGGTGGCCAGCCAATCACAGGGCACATATAGACAAACAACCATTCACACTCACCTTCATATCTATGGACAATTTGGAGTGGCTAATTAACCTAGCATGTTTTTGGAATGTGGGAGGAAACCGGAGTACCCGGAAAAGAAAACCCACTTATGCACGGAGAGAATTGAACCCTGGTCTCTGAGCTGTGCCGCCCCCTTGCAAAACTAGTATTTTAGTATTAGTATTTTAGTATCAGTATAAATTAGTATTAGTATTTGTTTATACACATTTTGAGTATTAAGTTGCAGTGTGATGAATCGAGTGCTGTTAGCAAAGTGTTTGTTTGTGGGAGGAAACCGGAGTTATTATTATTATTATTATTATTATTATTATTATTATTATTATTATTGTTATTATTATTATTATTATTATTATTATTATTATTATTATTATTATTATTATTATTATTATTATTATTCATGGAAAGGGAAGTCTTGGTTTTCCTGCGACCCGACCTTGGATAAGCGGAAGAAGATGCATGGGTGGAAGTTGAGGAGTCCCTCCAAGATCAACCATGATCCTTCAAAGAAGTTGGTTCCATTCCATCATTGAGGTGGAGGTCAGTTCTCTGCTGATGGAGCCTCAGATTCTTCCTTGGGATTCCCGGGAATGATGTTTTGGCCAGGATTAAAGACAAGCTCTTTACAGTTGATGCTGATACGAATGTTCTAACTGGCTTTCGTCACTGAACGGGTAAGAGTCGTCCATACTCTGAAAAATCTTACTCTTCGAAAAATTCTCAGAGGAGAAATCAAAACCATATTCAGTCCCTCCTTGTTAGCCGAGCGAGCCAGTTCATTCCTCCCGCAGTGATGTAATGGGGCCTTGTGGTGGAGCACAAGCGTTGGAATGCTGTGGTTTCAAGGCCTGGAGGTACTCAAGTCCGACTTTTGATCCAAGGCAATCATGGTTGTTGAAGGAAAGTTGCTGACAAGAGGATGTAAGCACAAAAGACCATAGAAGCTGGACCGAATAGTCCTTATTATGGTTCATTAGTCAACTCAATGGTGGCATTGAGCACTGAATGGATGTAGGTACTGTGTCACCGGGCTATTACGCCCACAGGAAATGAAAATCAGACAATTTAAAGTTGCTCCCTTTTTACGGCTCTCATAATTTCCTCTCTGTGGGCTGTTTGGGGGAAATGTTCATTTGTCCAGAAGAACACTTGTGAAGTGATATTTTGTGGTTGGACCTGCTAATGTACAATATCATTCCAGTATGATTGATAGGGTTGAGGTGGGGACTTTTTAATTTTAATTTTAATTTTAATTTTAATTTTAATTTTAATTTTAATTTTAATTTTAATTTTAATTTTAATTTTAATTTTAATTTTAATTTTAATTTATTTTAGAATTCATGTTTCCATTTATCACAGCAAGTCTTCCAGGTCCTGAATCAGCAAAACAGCACCAAACCATCACACTACCACCACCATATTTTACTGTTGCTATGTTTAATTTTAATTTTAATTTTAATTTTAATTTTAATTTTAATTTTAATTTTAATTTTAATTTTAATTTTAATTTTAATTTTAATTTTAATTTTAATTTTAATTTTAATTAAATATTTAATTTTTTAATTAAAGCCTGTCTAATATGATACAATGAAAAGAGGTAATCCTCACCTTCCGTGTGGAAGTGGTAAGTTTTGGGCTTCTTTGTCCTTCTTCCCCACTCCGTTTTAAACGTTTCTTGAGTTTAGAATACAGTAAGTAAATTGGAGGCTAGTTAGCTCACTAGCTTGCTTATACTTAAAAGCCATAACCATCTCTGCATTGATCCCATAGCCTGCTCATTTGAGTTGCACAATGGGATGTAAACAAAGAATAATAGGAATGTAAATGTGATTGTAGGGGTGTTATTTCATATATGCAGGGCTCTAATAATGGTAAAAATTGTATTTAGAGAGTCTTAGAGAATTTAATTTAATTTAATTTAATTTAATTTAATTTAATTTAATTTAATTTAATTTAATTTTTATCCTTTCCAGCCATGGAATTTTATTTAGCTTTATTTATGTCTTATTTTCTTATATTTTGTCTACAATATTTGGTATGAGTGCAAATGTGACTATAGGGGTGTTATTTCATGCCGAGAGTTCTCTAATAATGTTAAATAACTCATTTAGGAGGTCTCAAACAGGTTTTTGGTGCTCTAACAATGAAAATTCAATTCAATTTGTGAATATTTAATCCTTTTGATTTAACAATTTATTGCAGTCCACAAAAAATATTAAAGAAATTAAAAAAACGTACACAATAACTGCACTTGGGCTCAAATATATGGTGATTTGATGTGAATATCTTCAGAAATGAAGATTTATTGTGACTTGGTAAAAAACAATTCATTCCTCCATGCCAGTAGGTGGCGTAGTCATTACACAGACGTCGTGACAAAGTGAAAGAATACGTGAATAATAGGACGCTTTTTTGCTAACAACCACAAGGCAAATGTACGAACGAGTTGCATACTTTACACAACAATTACACAAATATTTAAGTGGTTTAATGAGGTAATCTTACTAAATCCTGATGGTTTATAGTTATTCGTATAAGTAGTTCGAGAGTATTATCGAGGCCATTATCCAAGGCGGTAACTTAGCTACGTGCTAGCGGGGCAGCTAGCTCCAACGGGCTAACGACACTAAGGAGGACCGCATTGAAGAACCGTTAAGTCAGGTAAGTGAACGCGAATACTAATAAGTGCTGTTTGCTGAATCGGGTACATAAAAGTAACCGTGGATTCCCATTCATTCTAGTGGGGGGTTCCGTGAACGGTTAACTGACGCGGTTTACCCGCAAAGGCTCAATTTTGACTCTCGCCTGTGAGGGAAATGACACCAGACTCAGCTCGCGTTAAATGTATGTATTATTTGGTTCGAAGTGGTGCTGTTTTAGGTCAACTTGATTGTTATTATTGTGTTTACACTTGACTTGGTTCGGTCAGGCTAACCACAATTATCACGTTAAACTTTTCACATAGTAGAAACAAATATATGTCATCTTGTATAGCTGATTGTAACTCACGTATTGTTATAAATATGAGGAACGACCGGTCAGTATTGACTTTCTTACAGTATATTCGTATTTTACTGTGCAAAATTAATTCATTCATTCATTTTCTATTGCTTATCCTCACTTGAGGGGTGCTGGAGCCTATCCCAGCTGTCTTCAGGCGAGAGGCGGGGGTTACACACTGGACTGGTGGCCAGCCAATCACAGGGCACATATAGACAAACAACCATTCACACTCACATTCATACCTATGGACAATTTGGAGTGGCTAATTAACCTAGCATGTTTTTTGGAATGTGGGAGGAAACCGTAGATGCCAGAGGGTGGAATCAAACTCGAGTCTCTAGCTGTGTGCCCTGTGCGCTAACCATTAGGTCGCCGTGCAGCCGCATAGTAGTGTCGGCCTATGAAAATGGCAAAAATGCTACAATGCTAACATGCTAATGTTAACATGTTAACACCTACCATGATTCGCCCCCTTTGCGAAATTAGTATTTTAGTATTAGTATTTTAGTATCAATATAAAATAGTATTAGTATTTGTATTGTTTATACACCTTTTGAGTATTAAGTTGCAGTGTGATGAATCGAGTGCTGTTAGCAAAGTGTTTGCTCTCAGTAAGACATTCAGACTCACATTCATACCTATGGACAATTTGGAGTGGCCAATTAACCTAGCATGTTTTTTGGAATGTGGGAGGAAACCGGAGTACCCGGAAAAAACCCACGCATCCACTGCGCGCTAACCACTCGACCGCTGTGCAAAATGCATATTCCAGCAATTTTTCTACTGATCATAAGTTATTGATCAAGGCTGTATGTGACTCATAAATCCTGGATTTATTGATTTGAATGTAATGTTAGCACACATATGCTAACTCACAAGACTACTGAATGAAAGTATTTAGCGTTTAATAAAATAACACATTTGTTATTATCCGGATGCACGGCGGTCGAGTGGTTAGCGCGCAGACCTAACAGCGAGGAGACCCGAGTTCAATCCCACCATTGCTGTGTGGAGGTTAATTAATTATCTCTGTGTTTCAATAATTAATAATCTCTGTGCTAGGTTAATTAGCGACTCCAAATTATCCATAGGTATGAATGTGAGTGTGAATGGTTGTTTGTCTATATGCGCCCTGTGATTGGCTGGAGCATTTTGATCCATTTTCATGGGTAGACACTTGATGAACACTATCATGGTAGGTGTTAACATTAGCATGTTAGCATTGTAGCATTTTTGCCATTTTCATAGGCAGACACAATTATGCGGCTGCACGGCGACCTAGTGGTTAGCGCACAGGCCACACAGCTAGGAGACTCGAGTGTGATTCCACTCTCTGGCATCTCCGGTTTCCTCCCACGTTCCAAAAACATGCTAGGTTAATTAGCGACTCCCAAATTGTCCATAGGTATGAATGTGAGTGTGAATGGTTGTTTGTGTATATGTGCCCTGTGATTGGCTGGCCACCAGTCCAGGGTGTACTACGCCTCTCGCCCGAAGACATCTGGGATAGGCTCCAGCACCCTTGGAACCTGTTGGAAGAATTGTACATAAAGTTATTCTATTTTTACTATATTCTTATGACCTATTTTTGCTATATTCTTATGACCTATTTTCTTATGACCTACATGTGCTTCATATCACTCACATAGCAAAGTAAGATTAATGCTGTGTCCTTGCACATGTGGTGTATCTCATGATTGGAGAAAACAAAACCAGGGCTCGACAATAACGATGTACCGATGGCCCGGGGCAAGTTAAAACAAGTAAATCTAATCAGTGATATTCCCGTCGGGCAAGTGCACTTTAGCATGCCGTACTGCCAAGAGTTTTTTTTTTAAAGCGGTTCTTGTTGGGTGTTGGTAAAACACGGACTTCGTAATTCCGGTGGTAATTTGCAAACCAATCCTTGCAAATCTTGAAATGGACCAATCAGAATCGTTTATTTAGACCGCGGTCCGTAATCCACAATCCGCGTTTTACCCACACCCGTTCTTGTTCGCGATCAACCAATCAGCGATGGTTTGACTAGGAAAACATCCATCATGGCGTCCCTGCCAACATCGTCTAATTCTTCAACAACTTCTGAAGGAAAACAGCAAAAAGTGATGAACCAGTGCCTCTTAAACAAATATTTTATTAGCGGCAGCCAATCAAATGATGGCACAGGTGAGTGAATCACGTTGCTGTGACAGTTTGAAGTGGTCACAATGAAACACCACCGATTTAGATCCAATTCCAAGTGCTGATTTTGCACAAGGTACAAAATGTAGCGCTTCCATTTCTCTGTGTATTTTTCTCACCTTTGCTTCACAAATTATTGTTTGACCATTGAGCATTTTTTCTGGATTAAAAACACTTTACTAGTACACAAATGTGTCAAATGTTTCATTGCGGTGCACAACTTCTAAATATCACTGCTTACTACGACTACAATGTGTAAGGTAGCATGGCTTGCCATGTTAACATACATCTCCACAATTTTTCAGACATTCTTCCAAATACAATGCATCAGTACTATTATCTGATGAATTATCAGCATATATTGATATATGATATCATTATGGCAGTCTTTTCATTTTACATGGGGCAAGTTCGGGCAAGTAGTTCTCACCTTAAGGATTCCCCATGGGCAAGTCATTTTTGTTTTTAACGTAGAGCCCTGAAAACGTTCTCTCATTAGATAGTTTTTATCATATCCTTGTGGAGAGCTTGTGACCCTGAATGTGTGTGTGTGTGTGAGTATGTCCAGAAGATAACATGCTAAAGAAATTCCTACACACTGTGAATAACATATTGTTTCAACTTGTTTAGTTAAACCCCCCTTCCCTTAGAAGTTGAAATCTCATTGTAACTAGGGCATCCCTAACTAAATAAAAGGGCAGGAGAAATGGGGACTGGTCAGAGTTGGTAGGAGGATTGTAACTGTGCAGTCTCCATCACTCTCCTTGCAAGTAAAAAGAAGCTCGCCTCTCTGTGTCTTCCTTTGTACAGGCAGTGTTTGGGGTTTAAACCTGACAGAAAATAACACATCTTTCACCAATTGTGTTTGCGGCAGCGGTGGATTGGCGGTTTTGGAGAAGTCATGGAGATGGGGGATCAATTGGAGATGAGGATGTCACCATTCCAAGAGCCGGTTGTAAAGAGGGAAAGGATAGAATACGGTAAGTGTGTGTTTGATGTTAGTTTTGCTAATTACCCATTATATATATATATTCATAACTGATTTAGCTGTTTTCATAGAAAATATGCCGGAGTCGGGTCCCTCCACGAGCGGATTTCCTTACAAAAGGGCACACTTGGAATATGGCTTATCGAAACGAGTCGAAGTGTCTTTGGTCAGGCTTCCTGAATATAAGATCAGTGCTCTTCGACCGCCGACGCCGTCACAGTTCTACAGTGAAGATGAATCGCTCAGCAGCTCCGATTCGGATTATCAGGACCGACACGATGACTCCAGTGATTCTGATATTTCGTCTTCTAAGAGACCGAAAACGACCAACAATCTTGGTAAGTCCTTCATTTTCCCGGCTAATTTTCCTTCATATTTCTATTTCTATACGCGAATCCCTCGTTTATCACGGTTAATTATTTCAATACCCAACAGTGATATGTGAATTTCCACTAAGTAGGATTCCTTAATTATAAATTAATTGAATATTTTTGGTGTTTGAGCATAGAAAGATTGTCTATACTGTATTTGTATTTTTTTTAACGTCATTAGAGCCCTTTAGACATGAAATAACACCCCTATAGTCACCTTTACACTCGTATTACCCATTATAGAAAGTAGTTTGACCAGTGGTGGGGGGGGTCCAAGAAGGTCATTCTCAAGGGGTCTCAAACTCAATTTACTTGGGGGCCACTGGAGCTCGGGTCTGGGTGAGATTGGGCCGCATCAGGTTTTCAAAAAAACAAAACAAAAACAAAAAACGCATTTATTATTATTATTATTAACAAAAAAATAAATAAAAAAAACTTCGCGTTGGTTCCAATTTTCTACAATAAAAGCTCTGATAAAACATTCCACTGTTCTCAAATATCTTACTTTTTATTTTTCTACACAAAAAAGATGAAAAATGAATAAACAAATCAAGAATAATAAAAAATCAATCAGTAATAAATAAATAAATATAATAATAATAATAATAAATGTGCAGCCGCATTTCATTCATTCATTCATTCATTTATTTTCTACATTATGTCAAATCCCAGGCTGCACGGGAGTCGAGTGGTTAGCGCGCAGACCTCACAGCGAGGAGACCCGAGTTCAATTCCACCCTCGGCCATCTCTGTGTGGAGTTTGCATGTTCTCCCCGTGCATGCATGGGTTTTCTCCGGGTACTCCGGTTTCCTCCCACATTCCAAAAACATGCTAGGTTAATTAGCGAAATCCAAATTGTCCATATGTATGAATGTGAGTGTGAATGGTTGTTTGTCTATATGTGCCCTGTGATTGGCTGGCGATCAGTCCAAGGTGTACACTGCCACTTGCCTGAAGACAGCTGGGATAGGCTCCAGCACCCTCCGGCGACCCTCGTGAGGAAAAGCGGTAGAAAATGAATGAATGAATAACAGTAACACATTATAATACAGAAGTTATATAAAGCACCTATAACGGAATCCCTCGTTTATCGCAGTTCATTGGTTAGATGTGATAAATGAATTTCCGCAAACAAGAATTCCTGATTGATAAATAGAATAGAGCCTATTTACAACTTTCTTAATTCGTTTTTTTAAGTTATTAGAGCCCTATGGACATGAAGTAACACCCCTATAGTCGCATTTACACTGGTATTACCCAATACAGTTGGCCTAAAAAGAGTAACTAAGCCATAAATAAGACTTCTGCTTGGTATAAATGTGGAGAGTAATTGCCAGACAGGAAGTGACATCAGACTCCAGCACCCGCCGCAACCCTCGTGAGGAAAAAGCGGTGCAAATAAGTTTGCCTTTTCAGCGTGTTTAGTTCTGTTGCGGACGGTGTTGTGATGCATTTAAGGTACAAATGTTCCTTTTCCTCACAAAGACAGCATTTCATTATGTCAAATCCCACCATATTTTGTATTTATTAATAACCCCCCCCCCCTCCCCCTTCCCACCCACGACCCCCTTGTCTATTTTCACAGAACACACTCCCATCATTGATTCATCAGTGTTTGCGTACGCTCCACACGAGACCATTAAGGTCCGTCCTGATCTGCCTGAGGAAGAGATCAAAGTAGACATGGTTGTTCTGGCCAGGAAGAAGAACTTAAGATGGCAACGAGGGAAAGTTGTGGAGATCGTCACCAAGGGTAGGAAGAAAAGACACTTTGGAATCATTTAAAACGACTTTTGATTTGATGAACTTTTTGGGTGTTTGCAGAAGACGGACGAGTGAAGTACAAGGTGATGTTTGAAGAGAAAGGGAAGAGTCTGGTGTCGGGACACCACATGGCTTTCGACGACATGCCAAGGCTGGAGCAGCTCTACGTCGGCGCCCGCGTGGTGGTCAAGAGCCAAGATGACGCCAACCTGTTCAGAGCCGGTATCCTGGCAGAGCTCCCCTGCAGAAAGAACCGCCTCAGGTGTGCCAGAAAGTGTCAGAAAGTGTCGGAAAATGTCTTCGGGAGAAGGAAGTAAAGGGTGCATTTATGTTCCAAATCCTTTACAATAAAAAAAAAAACCCTTCAGACTGGCTGGAAGTCCACATAACAGAAACTACCACATCGCCAGAGACCTAAGAAGACTGATCATTTATTAACAGTATTTATTTATATTTTCATATATTTAAAAATTAACATGGCCTATGATTTAAGCACTGTATAATTGTAATTTTGTTTTTTAAAGTCATACTAACATTTAATTCAATTTGCAGGTTTTTGGTGTTCCTGGACAGCCACAAGCCTATCTACATCGGCTTAACGTTATTTCACCTGGTGTGCAGACCATGTAAGTTTGAGGTCCCCCCCCCCCATGTATTTTAAATCCCTGATTATATTCACATAATTATAGCAGCAAAATTGATGAAATTTCATTCTCTTGCATGTAAAACACCAATGAAAAAGTGTTACATTTTTCAAACTGTACAATGTGTTATTTGTTCATTTATTTATTAGGGACAATGTTATGGGTTGCACGGTGGTCGAGTGGTTAGCATGCAGGTCTCACAGCTAGAAGACCCGAGTTCAATTCCTCCCACATTCCAAAAACACGTCTATTATAGAAAACAACATGTTTATGTCTATTAGTTTATTTAGCCACGTTTATGCTTGCAAAAAAAAAACACTTAACTCATCACACAGTAACTTAACACTCCAAAGGTGTACCTAAAAATATACAAAGAAGTACCAATATGAGTTTTGAAGTTTCCCATTCGGCATTGTGTCTGAGCAAAGCAGTTCATTGGAGGACATGCGGCATAGAAAGTGGTTAGTGCGCAGGCCACACAGCTAGGAGACCTGAGTTCAATTCCACCCTTGGTGTGGAGTTTGCATGTTCTCCCCGTGCATGCGTGGGTTTTCTCTGGGTACTCCAGTTTCCATAAACATGTCAATGTCTATTAGTTTATTTAGCCATGTTTATGCTTGCAAAAAAAACACTTTAACTCATCACACAGTAACTTAACACTCTAAAGGTGTACCTAAAAATATATTAAGAAGTACCAATATGAGTTTTGAAGTTTCCCATTCTGCATTGTGTCTGAGCAATGCAGTTCATTGGAGGACGTGCGGCATAGAAAGTGGATGGTGCGCAGGCCACACAGCTAGGAGACCCGAGTTCAATTCCACCCTCGGCCATCTCTGTGTGGAGTTTGCATGTTCTCCCCGTGCATGCGTGGGTTTTCTGCGGGTACTCCAGTTTCCATAAACAACATGTCTATGTCTATTAGTTTATTTAACCATGTTTATGCTTGCAAAAAAAAACACTTAACTCATCACACAGTAACTTAACACTCAAAAGTGTGTACCTAAAAATATACAAAGAAGTACCAATATGAGTTTTGAAGTTTCCCATTCGGCATTGTGTCTGAGCAAAGCAGTTCATTGGAGGACATGCGGCATAGATAGTGGTTAGTGCGCAGGCCACACAGCTAGGAGACCCGAGTTCAATTCCACCCAAGGCCATCTCTGTGTGGAGTTTGCATGTTCTCTCTGTGCATGCGTGGGTTTTCTCCGGGTATTCCGGTTTCTGAGGGTGGAATTGAACTCGAGTCTCCTAGCTGTGAGGCCTGGGTGCTAACCACTCAACCACCGTGTAACCCGTTTGTTTGCTGTCTAACAAAGTCAAAGTCAACAAAGGATGAGACCCAACCCGTTTTTTTTTTTTTCATGTCTCCCATCAGTACCAGATCCCGTAGACGACATTCAAGACGACGCTCACCAGCGTTTTATGCAGCAGTACTTAAGAGATTGGCCGTACCCCCATTTAACCCAGTACAAACCCGGCCAGATTGCCTCGGTGGAGTTCAACGGAGATCATCACAAGTGCAAAGTGGAGATGGTGGACTCTAGCCTGATTATGGTGTTTTTTGAGGTTAGTGTTGCCTTTCTATACTGACTTTTTTTTTTTTTTTTTGCTATCCGTATTGTTTTGGATGACACGTGTTGTCATGCTGTCGTTTCCTCAGTTCGATAAGCACAAAGAGTGGATTCACCGCGGCTCCATACGACTAGCGCATATGCCAAGATTTTTGGAACTAAGGAGAAGAGAAGCAGACGCAGGTGAACACTAAATGAGAAGCCCCCATGAGCAAGCCTTTAAACCCCCCCCCTCTCTCTCTCTCTCCCCTTTTATCCATTCATTCTTGGTATACTTTTATATTACTAGCTTTCTTTTCCAGTGAATTGTACAAATGTGCTAGAATATCGGGTTTTTAAAGTGTGAGGCGGGTCCCCCCCCCCCCCCCCACCCACCCACACAGGACTTGACTTCAGGGGCAGCCTGAGAAAAACCGAAGAACCGAAGAAGACATTTTTCAAGCCTAACTTAACTTGTCATGTTTAAAAGCAAAATTGGTAGATTTTTAGTTGCTACTATGAGAGAATAAACAGTAAATCCTACAAGATGTACTCCAGAAAATCCATTTTTTAGGGAGTATACAATACTTCTTGCTAGATGAATGAATGGGCGGGTTTCTGTCATTTCAAATCAAATTGTAATGGTTTTATTTCATTAGAACATGCATCAGATTAGAATTGAATGCATCACATAATCAGTTCACAGTTCCACATGTTGTCCAAAAGGAGTAGGAAGAAGCAAAGCTTATTAAATCCTACCCCTCCATCTGGTACTTTTACAATCAGTAACTGTTACATTTGTTCACTTCCTGCTTTCCTAATATAGTTTAAGTTGGTTTTTTGTTTGTTTTTGTTTTTTGTTTTATTTTTTAACATTTTAAAAATTTTTACATTTTATTTTTAATTTTGTTTTATTTTTTAACATTTTTAAAAATTTTAAATTTTATTTTTAATTTTGTTTTTATTTTTTATGACAATTTTTATTTTTTATTTGTTTTAATTTGTACTCCGGTTTCCTCCCACATTCCAAAAACATTCTATGTTAATTGGTAATGGTAATGGTTTTATTTCATTTGAACATTTGAACATGTCCTAAAAGAGTAGGAAGAAGCAGAGCTTATTAAATCCTACCCCTCCATTTGGTACTTTTACAATCAGTAACTGTTACATTTGTTCACTTCCTGCTTTCCTAATATAGTTCAAGTTGTTTTTTTGTTTTATTTTTTAACATTTTTAAAAATTAAAAATTTTTAAATTTTATTTTTAATTTTATTTTTATTTTTTAAGACTATTTTTATTTTTTATTTGTACTCCGGTTACCTCCCACATTGCAAAAACATTCTATGTTAATTGGTAATGGTAATGGTTTTATTTGAGTTAGTCATCATTCTGAATGTGTTTTGTGAACAAAAAAAACACACACACATCATAATAAAAATGATTTGGAAGGTTTCAACAATCTGTCCATAGTGTCCCAAATCTAAAAACTACCATCCATCCATTCACTATTTGGCTGTACCGTACACTAACCGGGACATATTTTTCATCACAAACCGAATCCTATGAAACTTTTTATTATTGCACACACACTGATATATCGATAATGTTTCACACAACATGGCTGAAGCCAAATGTTACATGTAGTACATGTTACTTGTTACTTCCGTGTATAATTTGATTAAACTACAGTATATTTCCTGCAAGAATGTAAACAGGTTATGTCCAATCCACGGTAACTATTATGAGGGTAGCATCATTGCAACAATAAACAAGATTAGTGTATCTTCATTGAATGTAAGTGTGTGGATTTTATTTAAAAACTTGTTTGTTTGTTTTTTAAACAAAACACATGGCAGCAGATCAAGGCATAAATGTATGTCTAAATTATTTTGTTTGTCCCTTTTCAAGGGCATTGTATGTATCTGGTTCATATATCATTAATGTTATACATTATTTGCAAAGTAAAATAAATGTTTTTTTTCCAGTTTTTTTTTTCTTTTAGGTGCTTAAGGTGGACTATGAATTACCAGATGAGCGTAACATTTTAATGTTATGAGGAAAATCTTGTTTTTATTTTACTTGGGATTTTTCAGTAAACAGCAAAATTCATGGTTCCATTGATCACAGCAAGTCTACCAGTTCCTGAAGCAAAGCAAAACAGCCCCAGACCATCACACTACCACCACCATATTTGACTGTTGGCATTATGTTTTGGGAATTTTTGGTAAATAGCTGAATTCATGGTTCCTTTTATCACAGCAAGTCTTCCAGGTCCTGAAGCAAAGCAAAACAGCCCCAGACCATCACACTACTACCACCATATTTGACTGTTGGCATTATGTCCTGGGATTCTTTTGGTAAACAGCGGAATTCAAGGTCCCATTTAGCACAGCAAGTCTTCTAGGTCCTGAAGCAGCAAAACAGCCCCAGACCATCACACTACCACCACCATATTTGACTGTTGGCATCATGTTCTGGGATTTTTTTTGTAAACAGTGGAATTTAAGGTTCCATTCATCACAGCAAGTCTTCCAGGTCCTGAAGCAGAAAAACAGCCACAGACCATCACACCACCACCACCATATTTGACTGTTGGAATGATGTTCCAGGAATTTTTGGTAAATAGCTGAATTAATGGTTCCATTTATCACAGCGAGTCTTCCAGGTCCTGAAGCAGCAAAACAGCCCCAGGCCATCACACTACCACCACCATATTTGACTATTGGCATTATGTTCTGGGATTCTTTTGGTAAATAGCAGAATTCATAGTTCCATTTATCACAGCGAGTCTTCCAGGTCCTGAAGCAAAGCAAAACAGCCCCAGACCATCACACTACCACCACCATATTTTACTGTTGCTATGATGTTCTGGGAATTTTTGGTAAATAGCTGAATTCATGGTTCCATTTATCACAGCAAGTCTTCCAGGTCCTGAAGCAGCAAAACACTCCAGGTCATTACACTACCACCACCATATTGTACTGTTGTTATATTTTTTTTAATGTGGCGTTACTTTTATGATGTAATGAGAGACACACTTTCCAAAAAGTTAAACTTTTCTCTATTCAGACCACAGAATATTTTCCCAGAGTCTTTGGGATAATCAATAGGTTTTTTTAGGCTTAATGTTTTTTTTTGGTTCAGCAGTGGTTTTGGTCTGGGAACTCTTGGCAAGTGAGGCCTGCAGTTCTTTGGATGTTGTTGCGGGGTCTTTTGTGACCTCTTGGATGAGTCCTTGCCACATTCTGAGTCATTTGGTTCACCACTGTTCCATGTTTTGGCCATTTGTGGATAAAAGCTCTCACTGTGGTTGGCTGGAGTCCCAAAATATTAGAAATGGCTTTAGAACCTTTTCCAGACTGGTTTAAATTACTGTCTTTCTAGGGGGGTACCGACCAATGTCAGGTCTAAACTACTATTATACTTGTACAAATAACCTGAGGGATGAGTGGAACAAAGGCAGAATAAGACAACGCGTAAATTGTCTTTAACGGATGGCGCGCCAGAGAGAGGGTTGGATCACGAGCTGGTGTCCAGCTCGCATGCAAGCGTCTCACACCGTCTCTCTAGCGCCTGTCCTTTTTATTAAACAAAAAGGTAGGGAGAGTGCTTGTCCTTCAAGGTCAGGATGGGAGTCATTCTTGTGGTGAGCTCACACATTCCAGTACCTTTCCATATCAGCAGGCAGTTACACAAACACACACATTCTTCAACCAGTACTTTTTCACCTAAGCAGGCAATTAGCGGCAGCATATTTCCTACAACCAATAACTCTATATGCTTGTGAGCCCATGCATTTCCTCCAAGACTGCTCTCAAGATAGAAGCAGTAGAATAAACACAAGAGCACAACAGTTATAAAAGTTTTTTTTTAGGATGATTTGAATGCAGATTGCCATTCACCGGAGAAAAAGGACTCATTTGGAGGAGTTTTGACGGACTTTGTAATTTGTGACAACCTTCACGCGCCACGATGACGTCATGAATCCCACAAACACAGACCCCGAATTTCGACACAGCCATTTATGACGGATTGTTCAGCCATTGTTCACCTGAACACACCGCCGACGACTCATACCTAATTGGGTATACCGCACTCTGTGGATGACACGTGAAGGCAGCTTGGGTAATTTGCATATCAGAAGAAGCCGTTGTACGTTGTTGTTCCGTCGAACGAACACAGGTGGCAGCAGTGAGCATCGCCTTTTCAGTTGGAAGGATTCGAGGAAGAAGACCTACACTTTCAGGACACTGTTTTGTTTTGGGGTTTTTTTTCACAAAGGGTGAGATTTTGTACCTTTTTTCTAACCAAATTGAAAGCTTAAAAAATGGTTGTACTTTTAACGTTTAAATTTTACGCACCAGCTATGATTTTCGGACTGGATGTGGGACATCGTAGGTTACAGGCACGTTTTAAATGGTGGGAAAACGTATTGTTCTATACGATATAAAAATACATTTATCCATATCAGCAGTGACAGCCATTTTGTTTTTTGGTTATACGAACCTAAGCGTTAGCCTTTTGAACGTATCGGTGTGATATGATACTGTCTAAATATCTTAAAAAACGACGTAGACGGTGTGTAAACAAAGCTGACGAGAGATAATGAACACATCAGTGTTATTCAATGACCAATTCAGCTGGGCTAGACAGCCATGACAAATAATACACAATACATGTAGTTTACTAACGGTATGGTAATGGTAATGGTTTTATTTCATTTGAACATGCATCAGATTACAATTGAATGCATCCCATAATAGTTCACAGTTCCACATGTCCAAAAGGAGTAGGAAGAAGCAAAGTTTATTAAATCCTACCCTTCCATCTGGTACTTTTACAATCAGTAACTGTTACATTTGTTTACTTCCTGCTTTCCTAATATGGTTTAAGTTGTTTTTTTTTTAATTTTTAAACTTTTAAATTTTATTATATTATATATATTTTATTATATATTATTTTATTTTTTTTTTT
Source organism: Doryrhamphus excisus (assembly GCF_037039965.1). Lineage (NCBI taxonomy): Eukaryota > Metazoa > Chordata > Actinopteri > Syngnathiformes > Syngnathidae > Doryrhamphus > Doryrhamphus excisus. The sequence continues at coordinate 3,191,246 of NC_136363.1, forward strand.
ACTTTTTATTTATTTTTACTCTGGTTTCCTCCCACATTCTAAGAACATGCTATGTTAATTGGTACTGGTTTAATTTCATTTGAACATGCATCAGATTACAATTGAATGCATCCCATAATCAGTTCACAGTTCCACATGTCCAAAAGGAGTAGGAAGAAGCAAAGCTTATTAAATCCTACCCCTCCATCTGGTACTTTTACAATCACTAACTGTTACATTTGTTCACTTCCTGCTTTCGTAATGTAGTTTAAGTAGTTTTTTGTTTGTTTTTGTTTTTTGTTTTATTTTTTAACATTTAAAAAAAATAAAAATAAAAAAAAATTTATTTTAATTTTATTTTGTTTTTTTTAATTTTTAAATTTTAAATGTTTTAAATGTTTTTTTACATTTTGATTTATTTTTATTTGTACTCCGGTTTCCTCGCACATTCTAAGAACATGCTATGTTAATTGGTAATGGTAATGGTATGGTTTTCCATCTGGTACTTTTACAATCAGTAACTGTTACATTTGTCCACTTCCTGCTTTCCAAATATAGTTTAAGGTTTTTTTTTGTTTGTTTGTTTGTTTGTTTTTTTTGTCCCATACCGAATTACGAGGTGATATGACCATACAACCATATGATTTCAGGAGTGAATGCTCACTCGTAAATTGTACTAATTCCTTTTTAATTTCATAAAAAAGATGTCTGATATATTTGAACCCTATGTGTTACAGTTATCATGGAAGGGGATGAGATGGAAATGACCAAAGAAGAGCTCCAGAGTTGGATTTCAGAGCGAGTCCAAAACATTGGCGTGATTTCACCCGAGGTGCTGGAGAAATGTAGTCTTTTAAGGAGTCTGTTGGACAGGAGGAAAAAACTAGCTGAAAGTCTGCTGAAACTCTGCAAGTGAGTGACTCTGTATTTACTTTTTGCACAGTTTGAGGAGTTGAAAATGGAGGAAGCAATTTAGTGTATATGTTTGTATTATGTGTATGCTTCCTGTACACACACGTACTAAGCTACACATTTTGGGCCGGTGCCGATACCGATTTTTTCCCATCAAACTTAGCCGATAGCTGATTTTGCTTAGGCCGATATTTGTGGCCGATACTGCTTTCACTCCTTCAATTTACATAAAAAAATGACAATGATAACAAATTTTTAAACAAATATTTATTGAAATGTAAACACTAAACACAGTAGGATTCAGCTTTCTTAAACACACATTCAAACGACATTATGAACTTTAAAAGGAATAAATATTCAACCAGGGCTGCACGGCGGTCGAGTGGTTAGTGCGCAGACCTCACAGCTAGGAGACCAGGGTTCAATTCCACCCTCGGCCATCTCTGTGTGGAGTTTGCATGTTCTCCCCGTGCATGCGTGGGTTTTTCTCCGGGTACTCCGGTTTCCTCCCACATTCCAAAAACATGTCTATTATAGAAAACAATATGTCTATGTCTATTAGTTTATTTAGCCATTTTTATGCTTGCAAAAAAACACTAAACTCATCACACAGTAACTTAACACTCCAAAGTATAAATAAAAATAAAATAAATAAATGAATAAAATTAAAAAAATAGAACAAAAAAAAACAACTTAAATTATATTACGAAAGTTATATTATATTATAAGTTTAATTATATTATATATTTTTTGTTCACAAAACACATTCAGAATGATGACTAACTCAAATAAAACCATTACCATTACCAATTAACATAGAATGTTTTTGGAATGTGGGAGGAAACCTGAGTACAAATAAAAACAAATACAAAATAAAAATAGTCGTAAAAAATAAAAATAAAATTTAAAATAAAATTTAAAAAAAATTATTTTTAAAAATGTTAACAAATAAAACAAAAAAACAACTTAAACTATATTGGGAAAGCAGGAAGTGAACAAATGTAACAGTTACTGATTGTAAAAGTACCAGATGGAGGGGTAGGATTTAATAAGCTTTGCTTCTTCCTACTCCTTTTGGACATGTGGAACTGTGAACTGATTATGGGATGCATTCAATTGTAATCTGATGCATGTTCAAATGAAATTAAACCATTACCATTACCAAAGGTAATGTCACGTGAAGTATTAAAGCTGCATATGAAAATAATATCAGACTACTCAGTTATGTGACGTTGTCTTGCAGGTCTGTCGCTGAGTGTGAAGTCATTGTGAAGGAGCAGTACGCTTTACTGGGGTGGGAATACAAAGATACATACACATCAGATTCTGATGACGATAATGTCTACGGTAAATGAGTAGATGAAGTTGATGTGCATGAATTGAAGTAAAAAAAAGTCGTTTTTTTCTCGTTGAACATTTACATGCGTACCTTTTCCCCATTGCAGAAATCGGTTCTTCCCCGTGTGATTCTGAGACGCCCATCCCTCGTCGCCCATCATGGTGCAACATTTCATTAAATGACAACGAGACCTCTGTACCAACACAATCTGTGGCGGACTTGACCAGACGCAAAGTACAGACTTTGCCTCAACAAAGTCCTGGCGGTCACCGCAGTAAGCAAGACTGCTTAAGCCCCTTTTCGTCCGATTTGGGACATTATTCTACGGAGTCATCCTCAAGCAAGAGAAGACGTCTCATGAAGGAAACGCCAACTGACAACACAGTGGAGTCAAATATCTCCTCACCTGAAACCAGCCAAGCAGAGAAAAACTTTGTGAGCAAGACAAACAAACACAGAAAAACAGAGAAAAAAGACGCTGAAAGTGACACTTCGAAGATGAAGAAAGCAGAAAATGACCCAGTAAGAATGAACAGCCAAGTAAGCGAACAAGACGCATACTGCATGGCAGAAAATGGCACAGCAAGCAAGACAACGGAGAAAAGAAAACAAGCAGAAAATGACACAAGCATGAAAAAGGAAAAAAGACACCCAGAAAATGACACGGCAAGCAAGGCGAAAGAAACAAAAATAGTGCCAAGCAACACCGTCGACAAGGAAAAAAGAAAACTAGCAGAAACTGACACGACAAGAAAACGAAGGAAAGAAGCAAACGAACCAGCTGAGAATGATACAGCAAGCAAAACCGCAGAAAGAGGACAACTGGCAGAAAATGAGCCACAGGGAAAAATAAATCCAGCAGAAAATGACATCAGCAAGATGAACAAGAAAAGAAAACAAACAGAAAGTGACCCAGGCAAAATGAAACGAGCGGAAAATAACACAAGCAACGCAAAGGAAGTAAAAAATCTATCAGAAAATGGCACAGCAAGCAATAAAATGGCGAAAAGAAAACCAGCAGAAAATGACACAAGCATGAAAAAGGAAAAAAGACACCCAGAAAATGACACGGCAAGCAAGGCAAAAGAAACAAAAATAGTGCCAAGCAACACCGTCGACAAGGAAAAAAGACAACCGGCAGAAACTGACACAACAAGCACGGCGAAGGAAACAAGAAAACAAGCAGAAAATGACACAAGCATGAAAAAAGAAAAACGACACCCAGAAAATGACACGGCAAGCAAGCCGAAAGAAACAAAAATAGTGCCAAGCAACACCGTCGACAAGGGAAAAAGACAACCGGCAGAAACTGACACAGCAAGCACGGCGAAGGAAACAAGAAAACAAGCAGAAAATGACACGGCAAGCAAGGCAAAAGAAACAAAAATAGTGCCAAGCAACACCGTCGACAAGGGAAAAAGACAACCGGCAGAAACTGACACAGCAAGCACGGCCAAGGAAACAAGAAAACAAGCAGAAAATGACACGGCAAGCAAGGCAAAAGAAACAAAAATAGTGCCAAGCAACACCGTCGACAAGGGAAAAAGACAACCGGCAGAAACTGACACAGCAAGCAAGGCGAAAGAAACAAGAAAGCGAAGGAAGGACGCAAACAAACCAGCTGAGAATGACACAGCAAGGAAGACAAAGGAAACGAGAACTCCAGGACCAAAGGACGCCGATAGTAAAACAAAGGAAACAAGAAAATCAGCAGAAAATGACACAGCAAGCAAGATAATGGAAAGAAGACTTGCAGCACAAAATGGTAAGGTCTAACACCTAAGTGTCTACTTATGGTCATTATTTTTATGTTATATTATGCTAATAGTAGCATGCTAACACCTAGCAAAATAGTGTCTACCTAGCAATGCTAACACCTAACCTACCACGATAGCGCTATGCAAATGATAGCATGCTAATAGCTAGCATGATAGCAATAAATGTTCATATGTGTCTCCCTGTGAAGATGGCTGAAAATGATATTATGCTAATAGTAGCATGCTAACACCTAGCAAAATAGTGTCTACATAGCAATGCTAACACCTAACCTACCACGATAGCGCTATGCAAATGATAGCATGCTAATAGCTAGCATGATAGTATTAAATGTTCATATGTGTCTCCCTGTGAAGATGGCTGAAAATGATATTATGCTAATAGTAGCATGCTAACACCTAGCAAAATAGTGTCTACATAGCAATGCTAACACCTAACCTACCACGATAGCGCTATGCAAATGATAGCATGCTAATAGCTAGCATGATAGTATTAAATGTTCATATGTGTCTCCCTGTGAAGATGGCTGAAAATGATATTATGCTATTAGTAGCATGCTAACACCTAGCAAAATAGTGTCTACCCTAGCAATGCTAACACCTAACCTACCACGATAGCGCTAACTGTCTGCTTAAGTTCATATTCAGGAAAAATACACAAAAATCTTAATATTTAGCATGCTACCAATGCTCATAATAGCGAGCATAATAGCATAATAGTGTCTACATAAGAAAATGGCTTAAAAAAAGCGATGACCAATGTTTATGCAATGGTTCAGAAGCAAGATAATGGAAAGAAGACTTGCAGCACAAAACGGTAAGGTCATGCAAACTCCCAGTACATTTTATTGGTATAGTTTGTGTTGAGAATTATTGGCATCCCATAATAATGACTACCGTAAAAATTGAAACGGCCCCTGTGGCACACTAAGGGTTTTTTTTATTATTTTTTTTTTAGTACAAGGTGATATGACCATACAATGACATAATGTGTACCATAGTAACTGTCAATGTTAATAAATAACTTACAATAAAATATTATCAAGTAATCAAACAAAACAACAAAAAATAAATAAAGAGATATTAAAAACCTAGGAACACTAAATAGCTCCTACAACAAGAATTATGTCACTTAGTGTACCGCCCTGCGTAGTTCAGTCGTTGTTTCCAGTCGGACTTTTTTGAAAGACGGACATATCAGACGAGCAGTAGCAAGGCGGACAGTCACTCTTTTTTTACGGAAACAAAGTAAAATAAAAAAGAGTATATATAGCAAGATTGGATATTGTGTTGCATTGTATTTTCATATTTTCAAGCCTTTCATTATTTGTGATGTTGTTTTAATTAGCTTGTTCTCGTATAAAAATGTATTAGCAACGTGTCATGTTAAATTCGTCCAGCAGATGTCGCCAGAGCTACGTCTTAACTACAATTACGTCTGTTAGTGACAAACATACTAAGTAAACAGTTGCACTTTTTTGCACTTGTAGTCGAAGCGGCGGTGGCCATATCATCCCTCAACCAGTCTTCAAAGATGTCATCCAAGATCCCCATCAAGGTGCTCGACATGGAGATCACAGAGAAGATGAAGGTTTTGGCCAAGAAGAGCAGTTTGTGCTGGCAACGTGGGAAAGTGAGGAGAATTATCAAAATGGGTAAGAAGGAGCGGCTAATCAGCTAAACCCAAGTAACAACATATTCAATTAAATTACACGTCTTTTTATTTTGATTAAGTGAACTATTTTGGAGCCTATCCCAGCTGTCTTCGGGGGCGAGAGAGGCGGGGTACACCCTGGACTGGTGGCCAGCCAATCACAGGGCACATATAGTCAAACAACCATTCACACTCACATTCATACCTATGGACAATTTGGAGTCGCTAATTAACCTAGCATGTTTTTTTGGAATGTGGGAGGAAACCGGAGTACCCGAAAAAAAAAACCCACGCATGCACGGGGAGAACATGCAAACTCCACACAGAAATGGCCGAGGGTGGAATTGAACCCTGAGCTCCTAGCTGTGAGTTCTGCGCTAACCACTCGTGCACCGTGCAGCACAAGGTTACATTGTAGGGAAATTTTAACGCACGTGCGTGCACCAACACATGCAAGATAATAATTTCTTTATTCATTTCTTTTGGTACGTTCCATGTTTATATAGCCATGGAACATAATATTATAACAGCACTCGATTCATCATACTGCAACTTAATACTCAAAAGGTGTGTAAACAATACAATTACTAATACTAATTTATACTGATACTAAAATACTTATACTAAAATACTAATTTCGCAAGGGGGCGGTACAGCTAGGAGACCAGGGTTCAATTCCACCCTGGGCCATCTCTGTGTGGAGTTTACATGTTCTCCCCGTGCATACGTGTTTTTTTTTTTCCCGGGTACTCCGGTTTCCTCCCACATTCCAAAAAAACATGCTAGGTTAATTAGCGACTCCAAATTGTCCATAGGTATGAATGTGAGTGTGAATGGTTGTTTGTCTATATGTGCCCTGTGATTGGCTGGCCACCAGTCCGGCGTGTACCCCGCCTCTCGCCCCAAAAGACAGCTGGGATAGGCTCCAGCACCCCCCCCCACGACCCTTGTGAGGATAAGCAGTAGAAAATGAATGAATGTTTATGACCCTTTTAATGCGTTATTAGAGGCCTCTAGACGTGAAATAACACCCCTATAGTCACCTTAACAGTACGTTTACTCAATAAAGTAGGTAAAATAAGACATAAACAAGACTGGTGCCTGTGTGTGTTGCTGTTAATATCGTTCAGTGTTGGTCACGGCCCTTGAATGCATCTTCTGAATGCCTTATACTCGTTTTGTTTTTCCACAGCGGACAATGTGTTCAAATACAAAGTCAAACTGGACCAGAAAGGCAAATGCATCGTCTCCGCGCACCACCTGGCCATGGACGGCACCCCCACGATGGACTACTTGTATATCGGCGCTCGAGTGGTGGTCGGGGGCAAGGATGAAGTTCACTTTCGGCCTGGCATTCTGGCAGAACTCCCCAGCAAAAAGAACCATCACAGGTTAGTTTTGGTACACGTTGTGTTCGAATCATTATCACTCAACACAATGTGTGTTTTTCGTTTCTTTTTAGATTTCTTGTGTTTGTTGACGATCAGGTGCCGATCTACGTCGGCTTATGTCATCTTCACCTGGTGTGCACACCTTGTAAGTTACTTTGTTTGCCAGACTGGAACACGTTTGCAGCAATACACACTTATTTCGTATTTTCTCTTACGATGTCTAAGACATTGCAGCTTAAACAAACAGCTTAGAATGCTACTATACCTATGCTAGCAATGCTAACATGCTAACACCAAAGTGTCTACTTACGGTCATTATTTTTATGTTATGTTATGCTAATAGTAGCATGCTAGCACCTAGCAAAATAGTGTCTACCTAGCAATGCTAACATGCTAACACCTAAGTGTCTACTTACGGTCATTATTTTTATGTTACATTATGCTAATAGTAGCATGCTAACACCTAGCAAAATAGTGTCTACCCTAGCAATGCTAACATGCTAACACCAAAGTGTCTACTTACGGTCATTATTTTTATGTTATGCTAATAGTAGCATGCTAACACCTAGCAAAATAGTGTCTACCCTAGCAATGCTAACATGCTAACACCTAAGTGTCTACTTACGGTCATTATTTTTATGTTATGTTATGCTAATAGTAGCATGCTAACACCTAGCAAAATAGTGTCTACCTAGCAATGCTAACATGCTAACACCTAAGTGTCTACTTACGGTCATTATTTTTATGTTACGTTATGCTAATAGTAGCATACTAACACCTAGCAAAATAGTGTCTACCCTAGAAATGCTAACATGCTAACACCTAAGTGTCTACTTACGGTCATTATTTTTATGTTATATTATGCTAATAGTACCATGCTAACACTTAGCAAAATAGTGCCTACCCTAGCAATGCTAACATGCTAACACCTAAGTGTCTACTTACGGTCATTATTTTTATGTTACATTATGCTAATAGTAGCATGCTAACACCTAGCAAAATAGTTTCTACCCTAGCAATGCTAACATGCTAACACCTAAGTGTCTACTTACGGTCATTATTTTTATGTTACATTATGCTAATAGTAGCATGCTAACACCTAGCAAAATAGTGTCTACATAGCAGTGCTAACATGCTAACACCTAAGTGTTTACTTACGGTCATTATTTTTATGTTACATTATGCTAATAGTAGCATGCTAACACCTAGCAAAATAGTGTCTACCTAGCAATGCTAACACCTAACCTACCACGATAGCGCTATGCAAATGATATCATGCTAATAGCTAGCATGATAGTATTAAATGTTTATATGTGTCTCCCTGTGAAAATGGCTAAAAATGATATTATGCTAATAGTAGCATGTTACCACCTAGCAAAATAGTGTCTACCTAGCAATGCTAACATGCTAACACCTACCACGATCGCGCTAAGTGTCTACTTACGGTCATTATTATTATATTATGTTATGCTAATAGTAGCATGCTAACACCTAGCAAAATAGTGTCTATCCTAGCGATGCTAACACCTAGTATGGCAGTGTCAAGTGTTTATGTACTTGTGTACTTATGGAAAATAACTAAAAATGCAATAGTAGCATGCTACTAGCAACACCTAGCATTGCTTTTATATATGTATAAGTGTATCACTGGTTATATATGTGCCGACCTGTGAAAATAGGTAAAAATGCTACCATGCTAATGTTAGCATGCTAACAGTTTTCCATGACAATTATCATGCATATTCTTATTTTGTTTTTGTGTGACAGCACCTGATCCTTTGGACGATATTGCCGACGCTTCCCACAGGGATTTCATCAGGTTTTATTTAAAGGTCTGGCCTTGCCCCCCCCAGACCCAATACAAGGTTGGACAAAGTTTTCAAGTGGACTTAAATGGAGTCCAGCAGAGCTGTACCGTCCAGCTGATCGACTGCAGCCTGATGCAGGTCGTCTTTGCGGTCAGTATAATCGTATTCATATTTATTTATTAGTATAGACTAATAACAGTCAGCCTGGACCATGTGGTTATTTGTTTGTACATAAAAAAAATTACAATATAGAAATGATCAATATATTGGTTCATGTCGCCATCTTTAGGAAAGCCAACATAAAAGATGGATCTACAGGGGTTCGTTATGCTTGGAACCTATCCGTCGGATGAAGAAGTTTTATGAGATGAAAAGCAGTATAAGATAATAATGGTGGAACGGTAGGAGGGGAATTGCATTTTACTGTGAGTCTTAATAAAATGGTGTACTTCGCTTCGTGTTTTTCAACATTCTACTACAGTATAGTAGTACGTGTAAACCAATTCAAAACAGTGAAGTAACTCCCAACTATTGAGATCTTGAGTTGATGGGAACTACTTTTTCCTCCGCCAACAAAATAGTGTCTACCCTAGCAATGCTAACACCTAACCTACCACGATAGCGCTAAGTATCTGCTTAAGTTCATATTCAGGAAAAATGCTAATAGCTAGCATGATAGTATTAAATGTTCATATGTGTCACCCTGTGAAAATGGCTAAAAATGATATTATGCTAATAGTAGCATGTTAACACCTAGCAAAATAGTGTCTACCCTAGCATTGCTAACCCATAACCTACCACAATAGCGCTATGCAAATGATAACATGCTAATAGCTAGCATGATAGTATTAAATGTTTATATGTGTCTCCCTGTCAAAATGGCTAAAAAATTATATTATGCTAATAGTAGCATGCTAACACCTAGCAAAATAGTGTCTACCCTAGCGATGAGTTTTAAATAAACTGTATTTTTGTATCCTATGACGTGAAAGACACCACAGTGCTCATTCGTGCAGTACTGCATCTGCCCTGCAGGGGGCAACAGCGAGGTATACGAGTAACAATGAAGCAGCAGCAGTAGAAGAAGACGGCTAGCATTTAAACAAAAATAACGCTATTAACAAAAAAAAAATACGAGTGTGTTTACTGTAAGGAAGGAGTAGGAGCTGATTGCCGCAACATTTTAAGACTAAACATCACAACTTCGAGTACCCGGCTGTGGAATGTTACATTAAATGAGTCTGGAGACACGTTCTGGTATGTATTATTCTAAACTGGCCACTAGGTTATCAGTAATGCTAACATTGATGAGAGCACTAGCTTGTCAACTATAATAGGTAATAGGAGTACAAAACGTCAATTGAATTAGTAACGACATTCATCATAAATGTAATTATTATAGAGTTACTTTTATGAAAAAAAACTTTCAATTATGTGTTATGTGCCGTTGATATCTCAGCATCCTGTAAAAGTGCGTCAAAGAATGACCTGCTTGTGTTTCCTGTTGATGTTTGAACTTCCGATCCCCTTGAATGCAGCCCGCCTGTGATTGGTGTACAATAAGGAAGTGGATGCTCCTTTCAAAGCGCCACATTTCACAGCCGGTAATGGTAGCAATGCTAACGTTTGAAATTGTTGCTACTATAAATTCATTACATTGAGCTTGTAACGGAGTTAGGTACAATTTGATAATCTGTACAGAAACAAATGTAGATAAGCTAAGAAGTTATATTAATGAAAAAAAACTGAGACACGTTCTGGTATGTATTATTCTAACACTGGCCACTAGGGATCAGTAATGCTAACATTGATGAGACAGCACTAGCTTGTCAACTATAATAGGTAATAGGAGTACAAAACGTCAATTGAAATAGTAACGACATTTATCATAAATGTAATTAGTTAACAGGAAAAGTAATTATTATAGAGTTATTTTCATGAAAAACTTTCAAATATGTGTTATGTGCCGTTGATATTTAAGCATCCTGTAAAAGTGCGTCATAGAATGTGTTTCCTGTTGATGTTTGGACTTCCGATCTCCATGAATGCAGCCCGCCTGTGATTGGTGTAAAATAAGGAAGTGGACGCTCCTTTCACGTGCCACAGCCGGTAATGGTAACAATGCTAACGTTTGAAATTGTTTTTGCTATTATAAATACGATAGTTAAATATGCAGTTAGTTTTGTTTGGGCGGGATAGAATCACTCAGGTTATTTAATTATCAACTGTGAATTATAATTGTGTCGTGTGTCTGTGGTAGATAGTGGAAAATATTCAATTCCTAACACAGTACAAGTAGTGGACATGTTGGCTTATTCACAGACATTAATTAGTGTAGGTTTTTCCATTATTTTATTGCTTTTTTCAAAAACTATAAAACTCTTAGTTAAGTCAACCAGACCCCAACAGGCGGTTTAGTCATAAAAATAAATGAAGTCACTCGTTCAGTCTTCAACGATGCTCATCATAGCGCTCAGTTTCAGTTTGCAGGCCAACTCTTCTTCTTGGCTCGCTACAATCTGCTGCTGAAGACGCTTGAGCTGCTCCGTCAGGGATGACGAAGCGCTTCTCTTTGACCACTCGTCCTTCTCCGCTGGCACAGAAGCTTCCTGGAATCATATTTACTCTTTTTTTATTGCTTTTTCATCATCTTTCATGCTGAGTGTTCTGCACCAAACGGCCGTGAATGTAGCATGACGATATGATACCTTTGTGGAAGCGGCATCTTGATGCTTGGCTGGGTGTGTTTGCTTTAAAAGTGTTGGCACGGAGAGCAAGATGGAGGATGGAAGGAGAAGAGGTGTGGACCAGTCGTCTAAGGAATCGCCGTCTAGCCATTGTTGAAGCTGCTGTGTACTCCTGGGGGGGGGATGAAAAAAAAAGAAGACATAGTGACATATATGTCACATGGCAGCAAGTATCCTATACATTTCTTTACCTTTCGCTTTCGGCTTTCTCCTGCTCTAACGTCTGCAGCACTTTATGGGTCAGGGCTTCTATTCTAGTGGGCGTATGAGAGGCAACCAGTGGTGCTGGCTGGGACTCCAGTGGCTCCATCAGACTGGTGAGCAATCTCCGTCTGAACGGGAAGCTGCCGGGTGTGGCACAGGCAGCTGGACTTGTCCTGGGGTGGGAATACAAGATCAGTATGACAGATTATGATATTGTATGAGGCTACCATCTGAATTAGAAAGTGCCTGTAGGGTGGTGGTTGGGTTTTTAGTGACACCTAGTGGCCGCAATAATTCATTGCATTGAGCTTGTGACGGAGTTAGGCACACAAATTGATAACAGAGCGAGAGCCACATACTGAAAAATTAAAGGGTGCACTTTGATAATTTGTACAACAAATGTAGATAAGCTAAGAAGTTATATTCATGAAAAAAATTTAAAAAATTTTTGTAAATTGTATTTATAGTTCATTTTTATTCTGAAATTATCTTTGTAAATTTTCTTCTTCATTTCCAAAATATTGTTGACTTTATCCCATAATCTAATAATAATCTTTGTAAATTTTCTTCTTTATTTCCAGAATATTTTTGACTACATCCCATAATCAAATTTTTCCCAAAACATTTTTACTTAAAAATATATTTAAAAATACTTAACATTTCAGCTTCACACCACTAAAATTTTTCTTATAATATTATGACTTTGTATATCGGAAAAATATTTTTTTTTTTGTTAGAATACAACTTTTTTGCTCTTCATATTTTGACTTTATTGCCATAAAATAACTTTTCACCCAAACCAATTTTTTCATTTTTTTCCCCCAACCCTTAATTTTTTTCCTCACAATATCACAACTTATTGATATCACAAAAATATTTTATTATATATATATATTTTTAAATTATTATTACTTATTTTTATTTTATTTTTTATATATATTATTGTATGACTTAATTGTTTTTGTTATTTAAATGTTATGCTTCCGAAGTGACATTTGATATTTTATAATATTAATTATATTGTAATTAATATAACATTACTCGTAATATGTTGTTTTCCTAAAATTGTAACCTTTGTTACTTTATTCATGTCAAGTTACTGCCGATTTTTTTTCCATTTTTGCAGTTGCGGTACTTTCTAATACGCTTCTACCTTGGAGACGACGTGTCTGTAAGTAATGTGCAACTCTGTTGATGGACATTTTTGTAACAGTGTGTACCCGTTGTCATGATGTTTGTCCCTGGGAGTCAGCCTGACGGCCTTCATCCAGTCTTCAGGTGGCTGGAAGCCCTTTAGCGACTCGCTGAGATAGTAAACCAGAATCTCCCCATCGTCCGTCAGAGCATCTTGAATCGACACAAACATGTTAAGATGGAATAATATGACGGAATAATAATAATACAAGTGGAACAAACCTTCACAGACGGGGGGTCCGGGGATCTGCCAGTCTTTCAGCTTGTGGTCAATACAGATGAACAGCACGTCGACCCAAGGGATCTGATTGTACGCAGGGCACACGGCGGCGTCGTCGTGGTCGTCATCCCAGGTGATGAAGCTCTGCTTGGAAGCACTTCTTCTTCTGTGGTGCCCTTTTTGCCTGACACGCTCCAGTAGGTTTTCCAGACGGGACATGATGAGCGGCTGGTTGCCGTGCGTCGCCGGGATGTCGGCGGCGTAGGAGCGGATGCCCGAGTACAGCTCTGACCACGTGTCTGGGAGAAAAAGAAGAATGGATATCGTGGTAGAACTACATTTCCGGTATCTGCTGTACACGGGTTTACCTGTGGTAGAAAATGGCCTCCACTGCGGCAGCTGCAGGCTGAGGATGGTCCGGCGTAACCAGGCCAGGTGTGGACCGCAGTTCCAGCCCACATGAGGAAGAAACTCTCTGGTGTCGGGGAGGCAGAACTCTCCGGGAGGCCACGAGATGCCGGCGAGCTCCTGGGATGAGACTTTGTCCGCAATGTGGCGGATGACGGCGTTGTACAGCTCGACGACGGGAGACGGATCCTGGGGAGGGAGCCCGGCGGCGGCCCACTCCTGGCAGAGGGCGGAAACCCTACGACTGAACTCCTGACTCAAGGTGACCTCTACGAGATGCATCAGGGTCTGGCAGGTGAGCGGGACGGATGGCGGTGCACGGGACAGCAGCCAACGTATAGCACAGTTTAGCTAAAAAAAAACAAAAAGAATGAATGTTCAAATGTTGTCCGGAACATCATCGGAACATCATCGGAACACACACACACACACACACACACACACACACACACACACACACACGTTACCTGTTTGGATCCCTGCGCATCATTGGTGGTTTCCGGTATGAACAGCAATGTGTATTGTGATATGAAGCCGTCCTTCACAAGGGTAGGCAGCATCAGTTCTGTTGGTTGCAAGTAGAAGAGGACAAGTTTAGTCCCTCAGTAACCACTCATTAGTAACTACTCAATGTGCCTCATTCATTAGCTCTCAGTAACTACTCTAAAGTCACGTGTCTTGCTTCCACAGTAACCACTGTACTCATTAGTTCCTCGGCAACTACTCTAAAGCCATGTGCCTTAGTTCCACAGTAAGTACTCTACTCATTAGTTCCTCAGTAACTACTCTAAAGTTATGTGCCTTAGTTCCACAGTAAGTACTCTACTCATTAGTTCCTCAGTAACTACTCTAAAGTTATGTGCCTTAGTTCCACAGTAAGTACTCTACTCATTAGTATGGTCACTACTCTAATTATGTGCCCTAGCTCCTCCGTAACCACTCATTAGTAACTACTCTAAATGTGCCTCATTCATTAGCTCTCAGTAACTACTCAAAATGAATGTGCCTTGGTTCCACAGTAACCAGTCCACTCATTACTTCACCAGTAACTACTCTAAAGTCATGTGTGGTGCTTCCACAGTAACCACTCTACTCATTAGTTCCCCAGTAACTACTCTAAAGTTATGTGCCTTAGTTCCACAGTAAGTACTCTGCTCATTAGTATGGTCACTACTCTAATTATATGTGCCTTAGTTCCACAGTAAGTACTGTGCTCATTAGTTCCCCAGTAACTACTCTAAAGTTATGTGCCTTAGTTCCACAGTAAGTACTCTACTCATTAGTATGGTCACTACTCTAATTATATGTGCCTTAGTTCCACAGTAAGTACTCTACCCATTAGTATGGTCACTACTCTAATTATATGTGCCTTAGTTCCTCAGTAACCACTCATTGGTAACTACTCTAAATGTGCCTCATTCATTAGCTCTCAGTAACTACTCAAAATGAATGTGCCTTGGTTCCACAGTAACCAGTCCACTCATTAGTTCACCAGTAACTACTCTAAAGTTATGTGCCTTAGTTCCACAGTAAGTACTCTGCTCATTAGTATGGTCACTACTCTAATTATATGTGCCTTAGTTCCACAGTAAGTACTGTACTCATTAGTTCCCCAGTAACTACTCTAAAGTTATGTGCCTTAGTTCCACAGTAAGTACTCTACTCATTAGCTCCTTGGTCACTACTCTAATTATATGTGCCTTAGTTCCTCAGTAACTACTCTAAATGTGCCTCATTCATTAGCTACTCAGTAACTACTAGGGACTGAGTATGTGCCTAAGTGTGTGCCTTAGTCCCTCAGTAACCACTCATTGGTAACTACTCTAAATGTGCCTCATTCATTAGCTCTCAGTAACTACTCTAAATGAATGTGCCTTGGTTCCACAGTAACCACTCCACTCATTAGTTCATCAGTAACTACTCTTAAGTCATGTGTCTTGCTTCCACAGTAACCACTCTACTCATTAGTTCCTTGGTCACTACTCTAATTGTATGTGCCTTAGTTCCTCAGTAACCACTCATTAGTAACTACTAAATGTGCCTCATTCATTAGCTCTCAGTAACTACTCTAAAATCACGTGTCTTGCTTCCCACAGTAACCACTGTATTCATTAGTTCCTCAGTAACTACTCTAAAGTTATGTGCCTTAAGTACAAGGAAAAAATATATCATCTCCAATTATTTGATAGCAGATAATTTTGGGAATTATTTACCTTCTTCAAGCGTCTCAGCGTTGCAAGTGCCAGGCACCAGAATAACCAGAGGCAGCGGACAGTGCCAGGCGCTGGCTTGCTGCAGCTGCTTGAGCTGAAGCAAAGCCGACAGCATGGTGACGTCCCGCTGGGGGGGCTCCGAGGCGCTTGTTGTGGGAAGCAACATGACGAGCGCCGCCGTCCCTTGCAGCTCCAAACACTCCTCCATTTCAGTCAAGCCGTCTTCACTCAGGGGACCTCTGGACACCTGGAAGATGGAGACACGAAAATGACAGGCGTGCCCATAAAACATCCCGTCGTCTAACTCTATTTCTACATTTGTCGGAGTACAAACCTTGACGCTGACGTGAACTTTATGGTTGCGCTGCATGTGCTCCTTGAAGGTGTCGGATAGGAAGAGGGTCTGCAGTGTACCGTCCTGTTGTTCCTCCACGACCTTTGACCCCTGACCCCCACCAAGCTTCACTTCCAGCCAGTCTGACAGGATCCTTCAAAGAAACATTTTCCCCTTCAGGTATTTATACAAGACATTCATTCATTTTCTACCGCTTATCCTCACGAGGGTCGCGGGGGGTGCTGGAGCCTATCCCAGCTGTCTTCAGGCGAGAGGCGGGGTACACCCCGGACTGGTGGCCAGCCAATCACAGGGCACATATAGACAAACAACCATTCACACTCATACCTATGGACAATTTGGAGTCGCTAATTAACCTAGCATGTTTTTGGAATGTGGGAGGAAACCGGAGTACCCGGAGAAAACCCACGCGTGCACGGGGAGAACATGCAAACTCCACACAGAGATGGCCGAGGGTGGGAATTGAACCCTGGTCTCCTAGCTGTGAGGTCTGCGCGCTAACCACTAGACCGCCATGCCGCCCGCATAAATATATATATTTATATATTTAAAAACAACAGAAGAAGAAAAACACCACGAAGAAGAACGCACCCTGACAACTTTCCGATTGAGCGGGTACAAGATACCTCAATCGGATCGGGGAAAGGAATATTCCACCCCTGGGAATCCCATTATATTTTAATTCGGATTTGGCACTTTTCTTTCGGAAAGGTTAGATTCTTTCCGTTTGAGGAAATAACCCGAATGGAATTGGAATATTTGGGTCCATGTAAACGTGGCTATTGTCACCACTACAACTGCACATATGGAATATGTTCAGAATAGTCCTCCATTTTCTAATAAGCCAATGAAACTCATTGATTTGGTTCCAGGCTGCACGGCGGACAAGTGGTTAGCACAATGGCCTCACAGCTAGGAGACCTGAGTTCAAATTCCAACATTCATATCATTCCATGTCATATGGAGTGACTCTATTTGATGAGAGGTTTTCCCGAATGGAATTGGAATATTTGGGTCCATGTATACATGGCTAGTGTAGTGGTCTCATAATTGGTACTACGCTCGTCTCTCCATCGCTTGTAACGGCCCCTTCCAGTGTGCAAGGCAACCGGATTCGGTATTCGCCAATCAAAGTTGTGCGTGACGCCTGAACTCCTCACCTGTTTGCCGGGTTGGCTACATCCTCATCGTCACTTGGGAGAAGGACGACGGCTTTCCAGAAGATTCTATCGGGCGCGTTGGGGAGATTTTCCGTCACCAGCGTTGGCAGGTCAAGCGGCGCCCACACCAACTCTCTGGAGACGTACGTTAAAATTAATACATAATTGGATAGAACATCTCAGATGACGTCATGACTTACTCAAGAAGCTGCTGGTAGAAGAGCTGGACTCTCATACGGTGGACTGCTAACTGTCTGCTTTTTAAAACCCTGAAGATAAAGTTTTTTTTTTTCAATATTGACGGCATTTCACAACATGTGAAAAACCAAGACCGGATACCTGGTGCTGGATAGGGACAGCTTCCCTCCGTTTCCGAGGTTAACCATCCCACATGCAAGATCTTCCATGGACTGCTGTGCCGGAGCGCTGGGAACCAGCGCTTTTAACTTGAAGCGAGGATCAACGAAACAAGGGGCCGCTGGAAAGCCTCTCATTTGTCTCTTCAGTTGCCGACGTACTGCCACCACGTCACGCCATCTTGTCGGAAGCGCGACCGGGGCACAGTTATTCACCAAAAACTACATCTCGCCTCGAGTGGACGTCTTCGCCTACCTTTTGATGTACTTGCGAGCACGCTGGAGCTCAGCCGCCAGGATCTCTTGGACCAGCAGGACCATGTCTTCTTTTAAAGTCTCCTCAATTAAACCAGCGCAGACCTCTTGAGAACATTTAGCCACGTGCTGTGCTTTCTCATGCTGTGCTCGCCTGAAAAACATCAATATTTCCCAAACAGCCATATAATGACATTAATTAATCGTATTAACTTACTGAAAAACTGCGGAGGCACTCTCCTGGATGGTCTCGTCTAAAACCTCTAGCGTGATCTCAAATACGCATATTTAAGCAAATTGTACATATAAACTTGGCAAAATAAAATGAAGTTAAATACAAATAGGGCTGCACGGTAGTTGAGTGGTTAGCGCGCAGGCCTCACAGCTAGGAGACCAGGGTTCAATTCCACCCTTGGCCATCTCTGTGTGGAGTTTTCTCCCCGTGCATGCGTGGGTTTTTTTATTCCGGGTACTCCGGTTTCCTCCCACATTCCAAAAACATGCTAGGTTAATTAGCGACTCCAAATTGTCCATAGGTATGAATGTGAGTGTGAATGGTTGTTTGTCTACTATATGTGCCCTGTGATTGGCTGGCCACCAGTCCAGGATGTACCTGTAGCATTTTTATCCGTTTTCATGGGTAGACACTTGATATGAACTCTTAGCACTATCAACATGTTAACATTAGCATGTTAGCATTGCAGCATTTTTGCCATTTCCATAGACACACACTATTATGCGGCTGCACGGCGACCTAGTGGTTAGCGCACAGGCCACACAGCTAGGAGACTCGAGTTTGATTCCACCCTCTGGCATCTCCGGTTTCCTCCCACGTTCCAAAAACATGCTAGGTTAATTGGCGACTCCAAATTGTCCATAGGTACGAATGTGAGTGTGAATGGTTGTTTGTCTATATGTGCCCTGTGATTGGCTGGCCACCAGTCCAGGGTGTACCTGTAGCATTTTTATCCATTTTCATGGGTAGACACTTGATATGAACACTTAGCACTATCATGGTAGGTGTTAACATGTTAACATTAGCATGTTAGCATTGTAGCATTTTTGCCATTTTCATAGGCAGACACTATTATGCGGCTGCGCGGCGAGCTAGTGGTTAGCGCACAGGCCACACAGCTAGGAGACTCGAGTTTGATTCCACCCTCTGGCATCTTAACAGAAAATGAAAGTAAAAAAAAGGAACTCCCAATGCTAACACGTGTGAGTCTATTACATGTTATATGTCTTATTCTCTTTTATTATGTCTACTATATTGGATAATAGGAGTGTAGAGATGACTATAGGGGTGTTATTTCAGTCCAGAGAGCTCTAATAATGTTTAAAAAATCTATTTAGAAGGACATTACAGCTTTTTTATGAAAGTCATTTTGAATCATTTGGTTTCCAATCTGATCCAATTTTTAAACAAATAATAACTTTGCCTCTCGCCCAAGGACAGCTGGGATAGGCTCCAGCACCCCCCGTGACCCTCGTGAGGAAAAGCGGTAGAAAATGAATGAATGAATAATTTTGCCTGTTCCATCCTGTAAGAATAATCAAATACATAAAAAAAGAATAAGACATTCAAGCCGATGTAAACGCCTGACCTCGCTTCCTCAATCTTGCGTTTCTCTTCGGCCACTCGCTCCTGTTCCAGACGGAGCTCGGAAGACGACAACTCCTGCAGCATCCCTCCGAGAACCTCGGTCAGCAGCGACTCCGACTGGACGCTGCTCTCACTGCAGCATCGAAAGATAAATAAAAGGTCGGTTTTACTCTGAACACGCTTTTGGCGTTAACACTTCATGTGAACCTACCTTAGAGCTGTTGTGACATAACCGGCGCCGTCCGCGGCGACCTCCCTGGTAGCGGTCACGATTATTTCCTCAATCAAAGACTCCACTTCGGCTATAATATCCTTGGTGATGCAAACATTTAGCAATGACGTTAAATGTGTTTGCAGGAAGTATGTAACACAAAAGTATAAGAGCAAGCACCTCATCGTTGAAGACTGGCTGAGGTTTTGGCGGAGGTGATGGTGCTTTCACTTGCGGTGGTGAAAGAGGCTGGAAGAGCTGCTGGGCATCTGCAGGGGGAGACAAACTGAGGAAGGAATCTTCCGTCTTATCCGGGACAGCCACTTGCGGATCCAAAGCATCTGCATCAGGTCTGGGCGGCGAGGGCTGGGTCTGCAGTTCAACACTGGGCGGGGTCTTTACCTCCACTCTGGTAGCAATGGCTAGGAAAAGAAGGGTAATGAGATTTTTTTAATGTTTCTCATGTAGCTGATAAATGTGTTTGTTATCCCTTAGATGCTAAAAGGTTCATTACTCATATTGGTACATGTTTGTATATTTGTTAGATATGCCTTCTGAGTGTTAAGTTGCAGTGTGATGAGTTTTGGTTGGAACCAACTCTCAACCCTTAGATGCTAAAAGGTTCATTACTCATATTGGTACATGTTTGTATATTTGTTAGATATGCCTTCTGAGTGTTAAGTTGCAGTGTGATGAGTTTTGGTTGGAACCAACTCTTAACCCTTAGATGCTAAAAGGTTCATTACTCATATTGGTACATGGTTGTATATTTGTTAGATATGCCTTTTGAGTGTTAGGTTGCAGTGTGATGAGTTTTGGTTGGAACCAACTCTTAACCCTTAGATGCTAAAAGGTTCATTACTCATATTGGTACATGTTTGTATATTTGTTAGATATGCCTTCTGAGTGTTAAGTTGCAGTGTGATGAGTTTTGGTTGGAACCAACTCTTAACCCTTAGATGCTAAAAGGTTCGTTACTCATATTGGTACATGGTTGTATATTTGTTAGATATGCCTTTTGAGTGTTAGGTTGCAGTGTGATGAGTTTTGGTTGGAACCAACTCTTAACCCTTAGATGCTAAAAGGTTCATTACTCATATTGGTACATGTTTGTATATTTGTTAGATATGCCTTTTGAGTGTTAGGTTGCAGTGTGATGAGTTTTGGTTGGAACCAACTCTTAACCCTTAGATGCTAAAAGGTTCATTACTCATATTGGTACATGTTTGTATATTTGTTAGATATGCCTTTTGAGTGTTAAGTTGCAGTGTGATGAGTTGGAGATGCTCCCCAAAATGTATAAAAGGTAAGTAAAAGTAAAAATTTGAATGACATTATATCAAAAACATGTATTTTGAGGAATAGCTGGAATATGAAATGATATTTTTTTTTCATTACGAAGATATTTCAAGAAAACAACCTGACCGGGTCATTTTTTTACCCATTTATGCATCTAAGGGTTAAGCGTCTGCATGAGACATCATACCTTTAAACGGATCCAGCACAGGCTCAGCCATCGGGACCTCTCCTCTGAACTTGTTCTGGGAGTCAAAGCTACAGGCGGGTACGTGCTGAGGAGGCTTGGGGAGCACGCCCCCGTTCACAACCTCTCCGATCAGGGTTGTTTTTTTAGCCAGAATGATCTCAGACTTCTTCTGGGACAGCAACTCCGGCTCCTGATAGGCTATCCGATTCAGATCAACCAAACTGTCAACAAAATGTTGAGTCAGTGAAGTGCACAGTCGTCTATTTCAGGATCTATTATTAATTCGCCTAAGTAGAACCTTGTCAGTTTTTACCACAATACTATGTTCTTTTAATGTTTTCAAGTACACAATGACACGGCTAGTTCAAACACTCACCCATCGCTGACGTTGAGGCTGTACTGCTGGATAAAGTCGGTCGCTTCTGCGGCACTACGGAACATTAACATCCGAACAACATCTTCCACCGGAAAAGCAGTCGAGCGCGGACCCACGGTGTGGGCGATGTTCAGGATCTTTAATGCTTTTGCTCTGACCTGCACACACACATTTAAATAATATTCATTCATTCATTCATTCTCTACCGCTTATCCTCATGAGGGTCGTGGGCTGCCAATCACAGGGCACATATAGACAAACAACCATTCACACTCACATTCATACCTATGGACAATTTGGAGTAGTCAATTAACCTAGCATGTTTTTGGAATGTGGGAGGAAAACCGGAGTACCCGGAGAAAACCCACACATGCACGGGGAGAACATGCAAACTCCACACAGAGATGGCTGAGGATGGAATTGATCTCGGGTCTCCTAGCTGTGAGGCCTGCGCGCTAACTCGTCCTTTAATGAAATGCTTTGCTCAAATGAAATGCATTGTGGGAAAACTTCAAAAAAGTTCATTACTCATATTGGTACATGTTTGTATACTTGTTAGATATGCCTTTTGAGTGTTAAGTTGCAGTGTGATGACTTTTGGTTGGAACCAACTCTTAACCCTTAGATGCTAAAAGGTTCATTACTCATATTGGTACATGTTTGTATATTTGTTAGATATACCTTTTGAGTGTTAAGTTGCAGTGTGATGACTTTTGGTTGGAACCAACTCTTAACCCTTAGATGCTAAAAGGTTCATTACTCATATTGGTACATGTTTGTATATTTGTTAGATATACCTTTTGAGTGTTAAGTTGCAGTGTGATGAGTTTTAGTTGGAACCAACTCTTAACCCTTAGATGCTAAAAGGTTCATTACTCATATTGGTACATGTTTGTATATTTGTTAGATATACCTTTTGAGTGTTAAGTTGCAGTGTGATGAGTTTTAGTTGGAACCAACTCTTAACCCTTAGATGCTAAAAGGTTCATTACTCATATTGGTACTTGTTTGTATATTTGTTAGATATGCCTTTTGAGTGTTAAGTTGCAGTGTGATGAGTTTTGGTTGGAACCAACTCTTAACCCTTAGATGCTAAAAGGTTCATTACTCATATTGGTACATGTTTGGCATGAGATGGTACCATGAATCAGACCTCCTGTTTCTCGTAGCTCTCGTAGCGCCGCCTGGTCCTCACGGACTACGCCATTACGTAATACGGACACGTGCCAATATCAAACATCTCTAATGTTAAATGACTATGATAAAGAATTTCTTACTGACCTGATTGAAATATCTGTGGAGCAGGCAACTGGCCAGGTAGGACGCTTTCTTCACCAGCTTGAAGAAACGCACAAAGTTGTTGCTGTTGAGCGCGGCAAACGCCTGCACCGCAAAATGCACCTCTGAAGAGTTGCGCACTTCATCACGGAATTGTTGGACCTGACTGCACAGGCAAGATGGAAGGAAGTAGTTTAATAAAGTCTCAAGAAAATCTGATTCTGAACTGACCGTAGGATATCGCCGTCGTTGAGCTTCAGCAGGACGCTGTACTGGCGGAACTCCGCCTCGCCGGGGCAGTAGATGTGACGGTCTTTCAGGTCCTCGTACATTTCTTTCAGGCTCTGCAGGCACTTTGTCAGGTTCTCGTTGTTGATCTTGGAGTCGAAGACCGACATGGGTTCTTCGCAGAGGTGGTGAGCGCAATGGAGGTGGAAGCGAGTACACTTCTCGATGAGGGAGACCGTGTGTGGGCAGCACAGACGCTGCTGGGTGATGTCCTGTTGAAGAGAGGGAAAACAGGCCCAGTTGTGAGGTGAGTGCCTCTGGTCTTATTTCACTCAGAACCCTAATTTCCTATCCATTTGGGGGGTAAAAACAATTGTTCATCACCAACATTTGATTCATTGATCTGAATTATTCCTACCTTCCGGATGCCACGGGTCCTGTTCCAGACAAAATCATACCAGTCCCGCAAGCTGTCATGACCCTGGTCCATGACATTGGTGACCAGATAGTCCATGGTCATGCTGAGCACCGGCAGGGGGCGTAGTTCATGGGGAAGGGGCTCCTCCTGGTCCGCCGATGAACGACTGTACTCTTTGATGGCTGCTGTGTGATCCACCTGCATGCCAAATTGGTAATGGTTTAATTTCATTTGAACATGCATCAGATTACAATTGAATGCATCCCATAATCAGTTCACAGTTCCACATGTCCAAAAGGAGTAGGAAGAAGCAAAGCTTATTAAATCCTACCCCTCCATCTGGTACTTTTACAACCAGTAACTGTTACATTTGTTCACTTCCTGCTTTCCTAATATAATTAGTTTTTTTTTGTTGTTTGAATTTTTATTTTTATCCTAATATATTTCATTTTATTTAATTTTAAATTTAATTTATTATATTTGAATGTAAGTTTTAATTCTAATATATTTAATTTTATTTAAATTTATTAAATTTAACTGTCAAGTCATTTATTAAATTTAATTTAGTTGTTTGAATTTTTATTTTTATCCAAATATATTTAAATTTAAATGTAAGTTTCTATCCTAATATATTTAATTTTATATTTAATTTATTAAATTTAACTGTCAAGTCATTTATTAAATTTAATTTAGTTGTTTGAATTTTTTATTTTTATCCTAATATATTTAATTTCATTTAATTTAAATTTTAATGTAAGTTTTTATCCTAATATATTTAATTTTATTTAATTTGAATTTTAATTGATTAAATTTAAATGTAAGTTTTTATCCTAATATATTTAATTTCATTTAAATTTTAATGTATTAAATTTAACTGTCAAGTAATTTATTAAATCTAATTATTAAATTTAAATTCAACAAATTGAAATTAAAATTTAAATTATTATCAGCAATATCATTATATCAGCAAGTTGAAGTATTTGTGATTTTAGAAATAAGGAGTTAGTATGTTCTTTGTAGGAATCAACTACCGATTTATATGTCTGTATACTTTCATTCCATACTGAATTATAACACAGTACTGTTGAACACAAATACAGTTGTCGTTACCACAGTATACTGATACCTCAGAAAAATACTAAATTACCATTTCTGTGTTTGGATGGACTTCATATATGCTCAGCTGGTTCCTCGTTTCCCGCATGTATCGCTCCTTCTCGGGACACATGTCAGGACACGTTCCCACAAACACCTTAGAGAGGTCCATGTCCGGACTTTTGGTTCGATCTGGTGTAGAAAAGTCAAGATTTGCACATGATAAGAACAAGCCCCGGGCGTCGTAGAATGTCGTCGTACCTTGACGCAAAATCTTGTCCCTCTGCTCCAGCAGGCGATACTTGTCCTCGGATGTTTCGGCCACGAGGCCAATGAGGGGTAGGATAGAGGAAGGGACGGGGAACTCGGTGCTCTGCGTTTCCGTGACGTTCTCTTTCAGAGGTTCGGAATCAAACTGGAGAGACCTGACCATGAGCGGCTTCTTCACAGTTGAGCTGTTAAGATAGATGTAAGACATGATGCAAGATTTAAAGAACTTGCCTTCCAAGAGGACGTAATGTCTGTTTTGGTCAAGTAGTTTGGAAAATAAAGGGGGGGGGGTGCTAGAGCCTATCCCAGCTCTCTTCGGGTGATAGGCGGGGTACACCCTGGACTGGTGGCCAGCCAATCACAGGGCACATATAGACAAACAACCATTCACACTCACATTCATACCTATAGACAATTTGGAGTCACCAATTAACCTAGCATGTTTTTGGAATGTAGGAGGAAACCGAAGTACCCGGAAAAAAACCCACGCATGCACGGGGAGAACATGCAAACTCCACACAGAGATGGCCGAGGGTGGAATTGAACCCTGGTCTCCGAGCTGTGCCACCCCCTTGCAAAATTACTATTTTAGTATTAGTATTTTAGTATCAGTATAAACTAGTATTAGTATTGTTTATACACATTTTGAGTATTAAGTTGCAGTGTGATGAATCGAGTGCTGTTTGTGGGAGGAAACCGGAGTTATTATTATTATTATGATTATTCTTCATTCATTCATTCATTCATTTTCTACCGCTTTTCCTCACGAGGGTCGCAGGGTGCTGGAGCCTATCCCAGCTCTCTTCGGGTGAGAGGCGGGGTACACCCTTGACTGGTGGCCAGCCAATCACAGGGCACATATAGACAAACAACCATTCACACTCACATTCATACCTATGGACAATTTGGAATCGCTAATTAACCTAGCATGGTTTTGGAATGTGGGAGGAAACCGGAGTACCCGGGAAAAAAAACCCCACACATGCACAGGGAGAACATGCAAACTCCACACAGAGATGGCCGAGGGTGGGATTGAACTTGGGTCTCCTAGCTGTGACGTCTGCGCGCTAACCACTCGACCGCCGTGCAGCCAAAATAAATTAATTACCTGCAAAAAATGCGACTTATGTATGTTTTTTTTCCCAACCTAATTATGCATTTTTTTGCCTTGTGCGACTTATACTCTGGAGCGACTTATAGTCGAGAAAATACGGTATGTACATAAGTGCAGGACCTAGGAGCGTTTTAGCACAGGCACACATTCAAAAGCACCGATATTGGATAATATGTAAACCATACCAAACTTTAAAAACTACCATATGTCAACAATCTCTTTTTTCCATTATGTCGAAAACCCCTTAGGTCGATGTGAGTCACCCGTCTGAGGTATCAGTATCGGTTCTGGACCAATGGTCGACCTCTGATTTTTTATACAATATATAGGAAATCATGGAAATGGACAATATGATAATAAATATGAAAATAAATGTATTACTTAAGAGTGAAAGTGCTGCTAGCTGCAGGAGGCCTCAGCACTGGTCTTCTGAGGGGAGAGGAAGCGGACTGGAAACCCGTGTCCTCCTTTGCGACCTCAGGGTCTTCTTTTGCTGATGCGGGTCTGCTGTCTTTATCCCCTGGACCTAACACACAGGACAAATAGAGACCAGTATGAGGATCACTATAAATCCCTTTATCAGGCATACTTTTGGAAAAAAAAAATGATTCATTGTATTTACTTGATTTCTTTCGCTGCCACAAGAGGAGGAGCTCATGCCCATGCAGGAGTTTTCCTCTTTTCTTTGCCTTTGCTGCAGACGCCTGTGAGAAATTAATTTAATTAATTTAAACAAAAAACTAAAAAAAAAAAAACTTAAACTATATTAGGAAAGCAGGATGTGAACAAATGAACTGATTATGGGATGTACTCAATTGTAATCTGATGCATGTTCAAATTAAATAAAACCATTACCAATTAACATTTTTTTGGAATGTGGGAGGAAATCGGAGTACAAATAAAAATAAATACAAATAAAAATAGTAGTAAAAATAAAATTAAAAAAGTAAAAAAATTTTTTTTAATTAAACAAAAAAAACAACGCCCCAAAAAAACAAAAAAACCCAACTTAAACTATATTAGGAAAGCAGGAAGTGAACAAATGTAACAGTTACCGATTGTAAAAGTACCAGGTGGAGGGGTAGGATTTAATAAGCTTTGCTTCTTCCTACTCCTTTTGGACATGTGGAACTGTGAACTGATTATGGGATGCATTCAATTGTAATCTGATGCATGTTCAAATGAAATTAAACCATTACCATTACCAATTAACATAGCATGTTTTTGGAATGTGGGAGGAAATCGGAGTACAAATAATAATAAATAAAAATAGTAGTAAAAATAAAATTAAAAAAGCTAAAAAAAATTAAAAAAATTTAACAAAACAAAAAAAAACCCCAACTTAGACTATATTAGGAAAGCAGGAAGTGAACAAATGTAACAGTTACCGATTGTAAAAGTACCAGGTGGAGGGGTAGGATTTAATAAGCTTTGCTTCTTCCTACTCCTTTTGGACATGTGGAACTGTGAACTGATTATGGGATGCATTCAATTGTAATCTGATGCATGTTCAAATGAAATTAAACCATTACCATTACTCTTATTTATGTCTTAAATCTGTTATAATGTCCACAATACTGGGTAATACTAGTGTAGAAATGACTATAGGGGTGTTATTTCATGTCTTGAGGGCTCTAACAATGTTTAATAATGTCCAATAACATATTTAGAAGGTTGTAAACAGCTTTTCTAATTTTCCAAAAATATACAAGTGACAAAAACAAGCAATATATTTTTGAAAAAACAAAAAAAAATCAAATTCTAAGTGTGAAATATTTTTTTAAATAAAAATTTGATTCCACTCACGTGACTGTCAAAGTGCACGATAGCCAAGTTCTTGGCAAGCCGACAAAACACCTTGCAGACTTTTCCGAAGCGGGAAAAATGCTTCTCTATGATGTTCCTCTTGTTGAGGGCCCGAGGAACGTTCCTGCACTGGATGGCAGTGCAGTTAGTGGGAGACGTCCCACTGAGGCTGTCCACGCTCTCGCTTCGCTCAACAGATCTTAAAGGCGTCGTCGTTTCAGTCGTCAGTTCTGAGGGTTTCGGTGACTCTGGAGGAGATGAACGGACCGTTGATTGATCGTACCGTCAACCTCATCATCGTTATGACAAATAACATCTCACCTGACTCGTCAATGTTTTCCAACACCCCCGGGGTCGTGGTTTGCGTCCCGGACATCGAAGCCGTCACGTGTTCGTCGTGTATTTGCGGATGATCGCTCGTTTCTTCCTGCGTCTGCGATTTCTTTTGCGGCGTCTCCTTCGCCCCCTGTCTCGCTACGTTGGTTACGTCTTTTCGCAGTCCACTCAGCGCTCTGCTGAATAACCCCGCCGCCGGCCCACGAGACCTCATCAGCGGTCTCTTCGGAGGTTGTCTCGGTGAAGAAATTTCTGCGGTTTTGTCGTCGTCAGCGACAGTTTCTGCCACGGTATCGGACAGCTCCGTTGTTGTAGACTCATCTCTACGTTTCATACCTTTTCGAAACGCTGCAAATACATTTGCTTCACCGTCCTGGGACACTTTATGACCGGAAGTCGATTCCGTTTTCGATTTAATGTCACCAAACGCTGACGGGTGAAGAATACTCGTTCCTCCGAGACGTTGCACCATCTGCGGGCGAAGGGCTTTGGATGAGAAGCTGAAAGTTGACACGGTTTGAGGTTGAGTGATGGGTGCGTTGGTGCCGGAACTCGAAGGGGCAGCCGGTTGGGAGAATGTGAACTGCAGCGCGCTGGAGACGGCGGTATAACCGGATGTTGCCGCTGGGTTGTTTTGCGCCGGAAGCGACGGAGCCGCAGCAGGCTCTGAGAAACTGAAGCCCAGGGATCCGGATTTTGCTCCGGAGAAGCCCGGAATGGTGCTGCTCGTCTTCTCTGCGGTGTTGCCAAAAGACGAATTCGGCAGGGAAGTAGTTTGAGGGTTCGTTGGCTCAGGACTAACACTGAATATTGGTTTGAAAAGCGCTTCGTTGGCAGGCTTAAAACTGAATTCAGATCCGAATCTGCTGTTTTGGGTCTGAGTCGTACCGAAGACGCTGCTGGCGGTACTGGTAGTGGATTGTTGGCCAAATACCGATTGTCCAAAACTCAACGGTTGAGTTTGTCCTAAGAAAGTTGTGGAACCGGAGGACTGATTGGTACTTCCAAAACCTTGTGCTCCAAATCCTGTGCCTTTCTGTCCAAAACCTGACCCCTGACCAAAAACAGACGGTTGTCCAAAACTTTGGTTTGTTCCACTGACTGATCCAAAGCCTGTACCGCCCCCGAATCCCAGGTTGCTGGCACCCACGGAAGGCTGTTTAAATACTTGAGTACTACCCGGAAGTGATGATGATTGTGTTGATTGTTGCCCAAAGGAAGAGCTCTGACCAAAAATGCTACTACCGTGGCTTGATGGTTGTTTCGAGGCGGACGGTAGGCCGAATGCTGATGGTTGAAAAATATTCACATTTTGAGGCACACTACTTGGAGTTTGCTGTCCAAATGCCTGGAACAAAGCAGCATTTCCGGTGCTCGATTCTTGCAAACCTCCACCTTGTGGATTTCCAAACGGGTTAGCTGGATTCATGTCGTAAGAATTATCTTTATTCTATCTTTTTAAAAGAACATACTTATACCCGCGACATAGTCACACAATTAACTTTTGTATCGTTGACAAAAAACTCGAATGAAATAAGTCCGAAACTACTCACAAAGCAGGTAATGCTACAAACACCTCGTCGAGAAGGGAGCGATAGTTTATGAACAAAACATCTCGCATTTCCGGTTCCGGTGTGACGATACGTGGATGCTGCGTTCAAGGCTTATGGGTAGTCGGAAATATGTCACTTGGAGCTGACGAGCTCAGACGTCAAATCGTTCCAGTCCGGAAGTAGAAATGAACAAATCGAGGAAAGTGAAATGTGGGAACCATACTGCGGCGTGGGGAGGCAATATTCCTATTTTTGGGAAAGCGGAATGTGGATAACATAGTCACAACATTAACTTTTGTATCATTGACAAAAAAACTCAAATAAAATAAGTCCGAAACTACTCACAAAGCAGGTAATGCTACAAACATCTCGTCGAGAAGAAGCTATAGTTTATGAACAAAACATCTCAAAACATTTCCGGTTCCGGTCTGACGATACGTGGATGCTGCGTTCAAGGCTTATGGGTAGTCGGAAATATGTCACTTGGAGCTGACGAGCTCAGACGTCAAATCGTTCCAGTCAGGAAGTAGAAATGAACAAGATCGAGGAAATGTGGGAATAATGTGGCGTGGGGACGCAGTGAATGGGGGGAGGCAATATTCCTGGTTCTGGAAAAGCGGGATATGGATAAGACTGTAATACAGGAGGGAACCTAAAGGAGGCAGCAATGCTTACAGTAAGGATATAGGTTGTTGTTGTACCCCATAGAAGAAGAACACGACGAACTACTGTAACCCCATCTTGTAGAAGTCTGAGTTCGAGATCGGAATTGCGTTCAAGGCGCAGCCCAGTATTCCTTTTTTTTTCAGAATACGCCGGAAAATCCAGATTCCCGATTGAATGCAATGCAGCATTTCCGCCACTAGTCTGAACCAGAACCAACAGGGCCGCGGCCACAACGCTACGTAAAGCTACTTGCAACTAGCTTGCAACGGAGCACCGAGAACCGAGAAAATATACATGTAAACAAGAACGCTACCACCACGGACTTCTTGTGGGACAAACGTACGGGGCTCGCTGCCAAAACGGTATGTGAAATGTGCAGTTTCCAGGCGCCATATTTAGTCCAACATCTTTAGCACTGCAGCCAACTATAGCTAGGATAAGATGGCGGTCAAATTATTTACATTGACGAAGACTGCTAGCTTGTTTCGCCAAACTAGCGCCACGACTGGAAGCGAATTAACATATTTTTTTATCGACATAAAATTAGCTTGACAAAATTTTTACCAGCATTTTAGCGGTTTATGAACGCCTAATGTTATTTACAGTTGCGTGTGTGTTGACTGTTAATACAAGTGTGGAACTTACTGTGGGTTATTTATATGCTTTCTAGCTCGTGGGGGGGGGGGCGGGGGGGGGGTCGTTTCATGTTTGCTAAATACACTTCCAACTTGGAAGCAAGTTTTGTAGTCATATTTTGAATATAAACTAATTTTGAACTGCCTTTTCTTGACTCTACAAGTCACCATTGACTTTGCCTTATTATTGCTTGTAAATTATTTAAATTATTTGTACAAATGACGCTGTACGTTGTTCATATTTAATGTCATCTATTTATTGTCCACATTATTATTTATTATTTATTATTATACGGGAGCCAGGCAACGACATTTCGTTGGCAATTTCACTGCTGTGTTATTGTGCAATGACAATTAAGAAAGTCTATCTATCTAGTATCTATCTGTCTATCTATTTATCTAGTATCTATCTATCTAGTATCTATCTATGTCTGTCTATCTATCGAGTATCTATCTAGTATCTATCTATCTAGTATATCTATCTATCTATCTAGTATCTATCTATCTAGTATCTATCTATCTAGTATCTATATCTATCTGTCTATCTATCTATCTAGTATCTATCTATGTCTGTCTATCTATCTAGTATCTATCTATCTAGTATCTATATCTATCTGTCTATCTATCTATCTAGTATCTATCTATCTAGTATATCTATCTATCTATATAGTATCTATCTATCTAGTATCTATCTGTCTATCTAGTATCTGTCTATCTAGTATCTGTCTATCTAGTATCTGTCTATCTAGTATCTGTCTATCTAGTATCTATCTATCTAGTATCTATTTATCTAGTATCTATCTATCTAGTATCTGTCTATCTATCTATCTATCTCAGGGGTGGGCAAACTACAGCCTGGGGGCCACATCCGGCCCGCCAAGTGTTTGAATACGGCCCGCCCAATCTTTCCAGAGTATTTCATGTAAACTCATTATTATTGTAATTATTATAATATTTTATTATTTTTAAAATATTTAAATAATAAATAATAATAGCAGATTGCATGACAATTTTACAGATACAATAATACCAGGTGGACTGTTACGTGTAAAATATATAGTCTGCCCCCCCGTAAATTTTGTCATATCAATGCGGCCCGCGAGTCAAAAAGTTTGCCCACCCCTGGTCTAGTA
Source organism: Doryrhamphus excisus (assembly GCF_037039965.1). Classification (NCBI taxonomy): domain Eukaryota; kingdom Metazoa; phylum Chordata; class Actinopteri; order Syngnathiformes; family Syngnathidae; genus Doryrhamphus; species Doryrhamphus excisus. The sequence goes on from NC_136363.1 coordinate 3,223,424, forward strand.
TCTGTCTAGTATCTGTCTAGTATCTGTCTAGTATTTGTCTAGTATTTGTCTAGTATCTGTCTAGTATCTGTCTATCTAGTATCTGTCTATCTATCTATCTGTTTATCTAGTATCTGTCTATCTATCTATCTGTTTATCTAGTATCTGTCTATCTATCTATCTAGTGTCTATCTAGTGTCTATCTAGTGTCTATCTAGTATCTATCTATCTATTTATCTATCTATCTTCAATGAACTGTTTTGTTGTTGTGATGAATGTTTCTGTAATTGCTTGAAGAGTCAACCAGAGAATTGCTTCAAGAATTGTCGACTGACATGTTTGTCATTCCAAAAAAACCTCATCAGATGCCTTACACCAGACGCTACACGTCCTCAGACAGAGACAGCCGCAGCAGCTACCATGATCGTTACAGAGACCGAGACAGAGGACGAAGACACCGACACAGAAGATCGCCTACGTACTCTTCTAGCAGTGACCGAGACCGAGATCGGGACCGACGTGGACGGGCTCAGAGACAGGATGCGAGTTTTGTACGCTCGAGGAGGTATGTATACCTGTGTCATCATCAGTAGATGTATGTGGTAATAATGGAAATGCTTTGGGTGGTTGGAGCTTAACATTCTTCTTGCAAAACAGTGTTTAAAATGTTAAATATAACATTTTAAAAAAATGGATTTGGACAGAGAGGACCTCCTCTCATACACACAAGTGTCCCATACTCTCTGCGGTTGAGTAAATAAACTATTTGCGGAAATTTGACCATATAATTTTTATATTTTCCAATAGTTGATAAATACAAGGATGAAGAGTCTTGAACCAGTCATGATGTGCTATATATATCACTATATTGACACTTATTATGGTACCCATTATGTCATTGGATGCTCATATCACCTTGTACTTTGGTACATGACAAAAAAAAAAAATTTTTTTTACAAAATAAAAAAAATTAAATAAAAATTCATGAAATGTAAAAAAAAAAAAATAAAAATTCATGAAATAAAGTTAAAAAATAACTTAAATTATATTAGGAAAGCAGGAAGTGAACAAATGTCAGGAAGTGAACAAATGTAACAGTTACTGATTGTAAAAGTACCAGATGGAGGGGTAGGATTTAATGGTAATGGTAATGGTTTAATTTCATTTGAACATGCATCAGATTACAATTGAATGCATCCCATAATCAGTTCACAGTTCCACATGTCCAAAAGGAGTAGGAAGAAGCAAAGCTTATTAAATCCTACCCCTCCATCTGGTACTTTTACAATCAGTAACTGTTACATTTGTTCACTTCCTGCTTTCCTAATATAGTTAAGTTTTTTTATTTTAATTTTTTCATTTTATTTTGGTCACGTACCGAAGTACGACCATCCAATGACATAATGGGTACCATAGTAAGTCTATCTAGTATCTATCTATCTATCTATCTAGTATCTATCTATTATTAAATCCTTATTATATATATATTATATATATTACTTATTAAATCCTACCCCTCCATCTGGTACTTTTACAATCAATTGTTACATTTGTTCACTTCCTGCTTTCCATAATACAGTTTAAGGTTTTTTTTTAGTTTTTTTTTTTTGGTTTTGAATGCGTCTTCTGAATGCCTTATAATTGTATTTTAGTTAAATTAGCAACTTTTGTGCTTGGAAATGCTTCCTAATTGCCATAATTTGGGGGCTTTAGATCACTGCATCTTGGTAAACCGAGGGTACATTGCTGTCTCGTCCCCCAAAACAGTCGGAGCTACGACAATCGCTCGACAGAGCACCGTCCGTTTGAGCGAAGATACTACGAGGGATACCGAAGGTTGGATCCGAGCCGAGATCACGAGCGGGAAAGGGAGCCGCACGGGACAGCGGAATGTTACTATCCACGGGACTTCTCCCCGAGCATGTATGACTACCGACGCAGCCGGGAAAGGGAACGGCAGCGGGGCGAGTCATACCGCCGAAAGTGCAGCAGGCGTAAGCACAAACGAAGGCGGCGTAGAACCAGGTCCTATAGCCCATCCTCCTCGGTGAGTACAGCCACACCTCCGAGGCTCTTTTTTTTAACTCTGCTCATCCTGTTTTTTTTCTATCTCTTCTATCTCGCGCTCGGCTCTCTCTCTCTGCCTCTTTCCTTCTCTAACCATTTTCTTTTTCACAGCCCCTGGATTCGGTAAGTAGTGCAATCTTTCTGATTTGGAATTTTTGTCTTTACGTAGGCGGCTTTTGCTTACACTGTCATTTTTGGGGGACATTTTCATTTTTATGCGGTTATTAAGAACCGGCTTCAAAATGCTTTCAGTCACACACACACACACACACACACATTTTGAACAACAGCAACAAAATAAAAACACATTACAATCGTCCCTCACTCTATCACACACTCTATACCAGGGGTCTCAAACTCAATTTACTTGGGGGGCCACTGGAGCTCGGGTCTGGGTGAGACTGGGCCGCATCAGGTTTCCAAAAAAAAAACCCAAAAAACGCATTTATTAAAAACAATCAAACTTTGCTTTGGTTCCAATTTTCTACAATAAAAGCTCTGATAAAACATTCCACTGTTCTCAAATATCTTACTTTTTATTTTTCTACAGTGGTCTAAAGTGAAATATAGTAATATTTCATAATATTTTTATGTTTTTATACTATTTGATAGTATAATAATAGCATCATAGCATAGTAATATTTCATAGTAAACCTGTTTACACCCATCTAAATACTGTTTTAGCATTATTAGAGCCCTCTTGACATGACATAACACCCCTATAGTCACCTGATACAACATTCCACTGTTCTCAAATATCTTACTTTTTATTTTTCTACAGTGGTCTAAAGTGAAATATAGTAATATTTCATAATATTTTTATGTTTTTATACTATTTCATAGTATAATAATAGCATCATAGCATAGTAATATTTCATAGTAAACCTGTTTACACTCATCTAAATACTGTTTTAGCATTATTAGAGCCCTCTTGACATGAAATAACACCCCTATAGTCACCTGTTACAACATTCCACTGTTCTCAAATATCTTAATTTTTATTTTTCTACACAAAATAAGATGAAAAATAAACATTTCAAGAATAAAGAAAATCAATCAATCAGTAATAAATAAATATAATAATAATAATAATAAAACGGCAAATAATAAAAACTTAAACCACATATAGTTGGTGAGTAGACAAATTCTTTTTTTCAGATTAAAATGAACAAAGCATTATTAGAGCCCTGTAGACATGACAAAACACGACTATAGTCACATTTATACTCTTTATATTTACAACATATTGCGCAACTGCAGGGTCTTGAGACACATGCTAACTCGCAAACTAGAGAGCTAGCGACCTAAACGGTAAGCCTTCAAGTTATTTCCTTTAAACTTAAATAGCCAAAAACTTACCACTTCCACACGGATAGGGAGGATAACTATTAAGTTATTTAACCTTTAACATGAACATTAATCAAACGTAATCATTTTTTCTGGGTACATGATACCATACAGCATCCATATCAAACTAACATAAAAGTTTCATATCAAGGCGGGGGGCTCAAACTAGTGTTCTGCGGGCCACATTTGGCCCGCGGGCCGCATGTTTGAGACCCCTGATCTAGAGCCAATGCGCGGTTGCATGAAGTGAGTGAACCTTCTTCTCATCCAGCCGGCGTATTGCAGAAAGTCGGAGCTTATCGTTGGATAAATTGATATACGCATTATCACGACAGGCCCAGGGGGACGACTGTATGCTATGTTCTTATTAGTCTGGTTTTGTTGCTATTTTAAACTAAAGAATGTAAAAAATAAAATAAAATAAATCGCAGTAAAGTGAAAATGTTCCGCCAAATATTATAACAAAGGATTCAATTGAGATCTTGACATTCCGATATCTTCCAAAGTATTAAATTGCAACTTGGACCACCACCAGAAGTCTAGATTTCAGATAAGCAGGTTCTTGCTTGCTAACATTTTTGGGTCCACACCTCGAAGCTACTAAGGTCTGATTTAGTTGTACTACTGTTGTCTTTTTTTTTTGGTCTTTGCGTTTGAATGAATGGTTGGATGTGGCGGTTGCTTCCTTGTTTTTATAAGCAGCTGTGGTTTAAAAGGCAGATTTTGGGGGTGGGCGGGGGGGGGGAAAGCAGAGGACAACATGTGATCTTTGACTTGTTCCCTTGCACTATATCCCTATCGTTATATATTCCCTTCACGTGGTGTCATGCGTGAATCGCTCCATGACCACCAAATCCACCACCAACCAACCACCATCAACTACCACCCTCCTCCTCCCTCCTCCGTCCGCCTGTGCCTGCCTGCCTGCCCTGACGCCACGGCTGCCCCCCTGAATATCCCATGATCCATTTGGTCGCGTCGTGACCTGCTGATGTGCGGTTTGGGTGTGAAAAACAGCGGAGCAACAGCCGGACGCGGGCACTGAGTGTGAGGGACGACGAGGAAGGGCACCTGATCTGTCGGAGTGGGGACGTCCTGCAAGAGAGATGTACTCACTGCCACTACTCTATCGTAACCCTTCTCCATAATGAGTATGAAAAAGCATAGAGCATTTAAATGGGAGTTCCTGATGATGATGATGATGCCTTGCTAGAATGCTCTTCGCTCTAAGCTGAATTAGCAGGGTGGATTGCAGCAACAAGGAAGTTTCTGTGAGGGACGTTAAAATATCTTTGGCCATTTTTATTTTATTTTTTTTCCTCTTAAATTCAGGAAAATAAGCTGTGGAGCATTTCTTGTGTTTCACAGGAATAGAACCATTCTCACTTTGCATTTGTTTCTCTCTGTCGCATTGCAAAAAGGCGAGCTAATTTTAAGTTTTCAGGTATTTTCTTAGCAAAACCATTGTTTTTTTTTTCAATACATTTACAACCAACTCACATATACATTACACACTTTTTAATACATTTAACTTAAAAAAAACTATTAATTTTTGTTTTTATTTGCTTGTTTTCAGAGGGGGGGGTTGTGCCCACTTTTCGATGCCTGCAAATTGGTCATCAAAGGAAAAGTAGCACTTTACACCCCCCTCCCGTTTTCCCCTTCATTTATCATAGTGATATGTATTAAGTTACCATAGGTAATCATTGTGTGTGTTTTTTTTTTAAGCCTGCCAGGTCGAATAGGCAGCCATTTTTTTTTTTTGAAAGTAGAACGTGTGCAGTAGGATGCATTTATCCCTCCTGAAATTTGCGTGACTAATTTCTCCTGTTTTCTTTCCTCCCTCCCCCCACCCACCCACCACCACTGTCGCTCCCTTTTCCCTTTTCTCTTTGTGTTATGCTGCAGATGAGATTGTCAGCACTTTGGGGGAAGGCACCTTCGGGAGGGTGATGCAGTGCATCGACCATCGCAGGTACGTATGTGTCGGTTGAAAATGGATGACTCTCTCAATGGAAAACGTGTCAGTTATTAAAATGATTATTATATTATTATTATATTTTGACTCATATGTCAAGGCACGTAGAATATTGTGTTCTAGGGCTATATAAACACGGAACATACCATACTTAACAAAAAAAAGGGAGGGTAAAACAGCTTTTTAAGAAAAGGGGTTTGGGTTGGTATTGAATTAGTTATTTTTTTTCCAAAATGTCTGACAAAAACAATACCATTTCCAAATAATATAATATAAAAAATAATATAATACTCACAAATATGCAGTGTGTATGAACACCTTAGCTTAGTGCTTATTAAGAGGAAGAAATGAGACAGAAACTGAATTGTTTTCATTCTATGAACAAATAAAGTGCCCACACACATAAGAATGCTTAAAGGATTGTATGTCCAGATTCTGTCTCTAGTGTCCCAACTCTAAAAGAACCGCTACCTACATGTAGATGACTTGTTTGGCCACTTATGCCACAAAATGATGCATGAGCAAATTGACTAGTTTGGCCGTATGGTAATGGTGATGCCAGAATCTGTCTATAGTGTCCCAACTCTAAAATAACCAATATCTACACATGGATGCTTTATTTGGGCACTCTATTTCACAAAATGGTGTGAGCAAGTGGACGAGTTTGGGCCGTATGATAGTGGAGATGCCAGAATCTGTCTATAATGTCCCAACTCTAAAATAACCAGTATTTACGCATGCATGCGTTGTTTGGGCACTTGATTCCACAAACCTATGTATGAGCAAGTGGACTAGTTTGGGCCGTATGATAATGGAGATGCCAGAATCTGTCTATAGTGTCCCAACTGTAAAATAACCAGTATTTATGCATGCATGCATTGTTTGGGCACTTGATTCCACAAACGTATGTATGAGCAAGTGGACTAGTTTGGCCCGTATGATAATGGAGATGCCAGAATCTGTCTATAATGTCCCAACTCTAAAATAACCAGTATTTACGCATGCAGGCATTGTTTGGGCACTTGATTCCACCAACCTATGTGTGAGCAAGTGGACTAGTTTGGCCCGTATGATAATGGAGATGCCAGAATCTGTCTATAATGTCCCAACATTGGATGCTTACAAAAAACAAGGATCCAACATACTAGTTGGAAGACCTTTTACTGTGACTTTAGTATGTATACTGGGAAACCCATGTATTGTGTTTTGTTTCCATAAAAGTCGGATTTGGCGATTTTTAATTTTATGTTATTTTTTTAAAGGGGCGGCACCAATGTTGCCCTGAAAATTATCAAGAACGTGGAAAAGTACAAAGAAGCAGCCCGCCTTGAGATCAATGTGCTGGAGAAGATCAACGAGAAGGACCCTGACAACAAATTGTAAGTTCTGGCTTCACGAAAGGGGGGGTACAGCAGGGACGGCCGAGACACTGCAGGTGTTCAATTCCGGTTCACCATGTTCCTTTTTATTAAAAAAAAAAAACTGTTAGATAGTCTAAAGCTCTGTGCAGTGTCAGTATAATTGCTTCTTACAGAGCCCTAGCACGATCAGAGTTGCACAACACTTACATACGACTGATGGAAGAATACCGGGTTAATACCAGTATGTCTCTGTTCAAAGTCACAAGCACATGTGCAAGCCGTGGTTATTTTTGGTTACACAATCGACACCTGAAAAACGGGTCCGAATTTCCAAATCTGGCCCACATGTTTTTTTTTTTTTTTTTTTAAGCCGCTTTTAATGTCATTGAATCCCGTTTTTGTCTTGCAGCCTCTGCGTGCAGATGTACGACTGGTTTGACTACCACGGTCACATGTGCATCTCTTTCGAGCTGCTCGCTCTCAGCACTTTCGATTTCCTCAAAGAAAACAACTACCTGCCCTACTCCATTGGTCAGGTCCGACACATGGCCTACCAAATCTGTCTCGCTGTCAAGTGTAAGTTTCTTTTCATAATAAAACAACTAAAATATGTAAAGTAATAAGTAAAACAGCTGGCCATCTGCATGGCGATATTGCTATTATTGCCTATTACTGTCAGTATGTGTACCACTGCTTAATCTAGTACTGGCTACTTTTTTTTTTAGGCTACTTATTGGATTTTTTCTGTTTGTGTTTGTATGATTTCCAAACAAGGGAGACTATTGATACAAAAAGTTTGTTGTGCCAAAATAACCTTAAACAAATGCACCATTCTTGTCCCTCTCCCTAGTCCTGCACGACAATAAGCTGACACACACGGACCTAAAGCCTGAGAACATCCTGTTCGTCAACTCGGATTTCACTATGTCTTACAACGTGGAGAAGGTAAGATGCCGTGTAGAAACATGTCATTGTTTTTCAATCATGCCACAATTAATCTGTAAATGTAAACTCTTGCCAATAATGGTCTGGAATATCCGTATCAATAGTCCGTCCAAATATCAGTTACCGTAAATTCCGATGTACAAGCCACACCCATTAAATTCAGAGCAAAAATTGAAATGGATAGTGCTGCATTATTGCCTCTGTACAACAGAAGGAGCTAGATGACCTAGAGTCCAAAGCCCAGAGGGAGGCTGACGTCATTGCAGCGCCCGAGTGATTGAATGCATTGATCATTTACAATGCTTTATGGAAAAGCATGAATGAAAATGTTTTTTTTTAATGTCCGGCTGCTCCAAATTCGCTTAACAAAAACATCAAATAACGGCAAATAAAATTTTCATAGTACAGGGAAGTTGTAGCTTACACCTTTTCCTGACACAGAGCAAATCTGTTTAGCATGTAAGGGAATTTAGATCAACAATACTATTTGCCCCAATGACTGGACGGGACACAAAAAAACTAAAAATAAAATGATGTTTTTGTTTACATTTTAAACTTGTATTAGTACATGTTTGTTAGTATTAGCCGCTTATGCACCAGAAAGTACACTAATCAAGTTTAGAGCAAAAATAGAAAAATGGTGGATGGTGCTGCAATGTTGCCTCTGTACAACAGAGGGAGCTAGAGGACCTGGAGTCCAAAGCCCAGAGGGAGACTGACGTCATTGCAGCTTATTATTAGCGGCTTATGCACCAGAAAGTACACTAATCAAGTTTAGAACACAAATAGAAAAATGGTGGATGGTGCTGCAATGCTGCCTCTGTACAACAGAGGGAGCTAGAGGACCTGGAGTCCAAAGCCCAGAGGGAGGCTGACGTCATTGCAGCGTATTATTAGCGGCTTATGCACCAGAAAGTACACTAATCAAGAGAACGTGCACTCTAGCATGTTAACCCATAAAAACCCAGCACATTCAGGACATTTTAGTATGGTCACGGTTTTGCTTCAGCAACGCACCGAAGATAAAGCAAATGTTTTGTTTCTGGTAGAAGCGAGAAGAAAGGACGGTTAAAAGCACGGCGGTACGCATCGTGGACTTTGGCAGCGCCACTTTTGACCACGAGCATCACAGCACTATCGTCTCCACCAGACACTACAGAGCCCCCGAGGTCATATTAGGTGAGCTTGGAAATCGGTCACATTGTATTTCGCTTCAGCTTTCAATGCTTGCTCTGTGATTGGACACGTCATCGTATCTGCATCTGTATGTTCACTCCATGCTTCTCCTGCTTCAGAAATGGGCTGGAGCCACCCCTGTGACGTGTGGAGCATTGGCTGTATCCTATTTGAGTACTACCTGGGCTTCACCTTGTTTCAGGTACGCTGACACCTGTCTGACTCCAATGGCGTTAGAATATGTTGATAGGAGTTGCACAAAAATATGGACAAACAAATACAAAAAGATGAGCCGTCTCTTGCAAAGATGATAAATATAGATACTCGATAGTTGCTTTATTACTGATACACCGCTTATTGGCAGCGGCTCATCCCCCTCACGCTAATGATGAACACGTTTACGTGGCTAATGTGACTCAGACAGCCTGAAGTGTGCCCACTTAAACGGGTTCCACTGTACAGTAATTTCTCATCACGGTTTCAATTGTGTGTTAATTAGTTATTTTTTTATAATAATATTATTAAATTGATATTATTTATAATTATTATTATGAAATTATAATTAAAAAAAATAATAATAATTTAATATTTTTTTAATGAGACAATAGCCACCACAGGAAGTACAAGTAAAAAATAAAAATAAAAAAAGAACAGTAAGGAACTCTCCCAATGCTAACATGTGAGTCCCAAATTGGTGTATACATGTGTAAAGGTGGCTATAGGGGTGTTATTTCACATCTAGAGGGCTCTAATAATGTAAAAAAAATGCATATTTAACATGTGATAAGCAGGTTTTCTATTGTATGAAAGCATATCTAATATGAATGTTTCTGCTTGTTTCAGACCCATGACAACAGGGAGCACTTAGCCATGATGGAGAGAATCCTCGGACCCGTGCCATCCAGAATGATTCGAAAGACAAGGTGAGAATCACACATGATTAAAAAAAAAAAAAAAACAGGTACCGACTTAATCATGCGAGTCTCAACGTATCCTCCGCTTCTACTCTCCAGGAAGCAAAAGTATTTCTATCGAGGCCGCCTGGACTGGGACGAGAGCTCCTCGGCAGGGAAATACGTCCGGGAGAACTGCAAGCCCCTGAGGGTGAGAGCGGTGGGAAAGAATTCTCAACGTGAGGCAGGAAAGAGTCATGTTTTTTTTCTACCCTCCTCCAGCGATACTTGCTGTCGGAGGCGGAGGAGCACCATCAGCTCTTTGACCTCATCGAAAGCATGTTGGAGTACGAGCCGTCCAAGAGGCTGGCGCTATCCGACTCCCTCAAGCACCCCTTTTTCGACTGCGGAGGCGGCTGCGAGGCGGCAGGCAGCAAGAGCTGGGAGGCCAACCGCGACATCAGCCGGTGATGCTCCGTTCAGCAAACCCGGTCCAAAGACTGGTACAGAGCACGTTTACTATACACAAAGGGGGGGGGGGTAGGTGAGCTGTTATGTTGCGGTGGTGGAATCACGGGAACCTACAGCCGAGAGAGGTCCGAGAAGTGGGGGGAAGTGGTTCAGATCAGACCTTTTTTGTGCACCCAAAGTAGCCCCTCTATGCAGCCCTCGTCTTCCTCATGACCGTCCGTCCATCAACATTACGTGGGACATCAAGACTGGAGGGAATCAAGTCCGTTTCTGAGAAAGAAATGTCTTCCTCTTATGAGCGATCAGCATTTTTCTACGTTTTTAAGCATAAACGTGTGCTCGTTGTTCACCAGTATGATATTGACGCACACTCCACCTCTCCCAGTCTTATTGGTTTGTTACCCCGGCGAGCAAGCACTGACTGTGGGGTTTATTTATGTGTTTATGTGATGATTATTCTATTTTTTTTTTTTACATTATGCATTGCTTTCTACGTGACGGTATAAGGAGGGTGTTTATCTTCATGTATCACGCAGGAAGTTCTCTCATACTTGCCTTTTCCTCCATGCGTGATGTCATCACACAAGAAGCCAAGCACATCCTTCCTGGCGGCGTCCAAAGGAGCCCCACGCAACTTGTATGACAATATTTATTTTTCTGTGAATGGGTGTGGGTGTGGGCCGCCTCCCCCTTCCTCCCGATAGGTCATTGCCCTTTGCCTCCCATACCTTACCTACATGGGGAGTTTTTTTGTATGAAATGATAAAAAAGTGTATATATGTATGTATAATGCTGTAGAATTAAAAAGTCATCCTTTCTACAGGCTCACTGTGCTTATTTTAAACAATCATCTTAATACACGTGCCTAAAAAAAAAAAAACAACCAATAACAATACAGTATGGGGCGTGGTTGCCTTCCTGATCCAGCCAATCGCATTCAAGTATACACACGAGCCTGACAGTAATTAAAATTAATCTCTGCGGCGACTCCAGAATCAGGAAATAGCCGAAAAAACTTAACAAATTATTACTAATACTTTAATATTTTTGTTAAATAAAGCATTGAAACAACTCCATGATATAAAATACGTCACACTGGCAACTTGACCTAGATGACCAGAAGAACTACAATAACATCAAACAAGCGACAGAATCTTTTGGTAAGATTCGAATAATTTTGGGACAAACGAGTGAAGAGAGTACTAAAATAGTATAACGTTAAACCTTCGTCTATCGCTGTTAATTGGTATTATTACTCATTTAGAAATTTAATATTTTCGTAGTTTGCGCATAGAAAGCTGCTAGCTAGCTAGCTAGCTAGCTAGCTAGCTGTTTACAACCGACTTAATACGTTTTTTTTTAAAGCTATTATTAAAGCCTTCTGGACATCAAATAACACCACTATATTCACCTTTACACACATTCTCCCGATAGGTCATTGCCCTTGCCTCCCATAACTACATGGGGAGTTTTTTTTGTATGAAATGATAAAAAAGTGTATATATGTATGTATAATGCTGTAGAATTAAAAAGTCATCCTTTCCACGGGCTCATCCTCACACGTGCCTAACAAAAACAACCAATAACAATACAGTATGGTGCGTGGTTGCCTTCTCCATCCAGCCAATCGCATTCAAGCATACACACGAGCCAAGACAAACCTGACAGTAATTAAAATTAATCTCTGTGGCGACTCCAGAATCAGGAAAAGCCGAAAAAACTAACAAATTATTACTAATTCTTTAATATTTTTGTTAAATAAAGCATTGAAACAACTCCATTATATAAAATACGTCAGAGTAGCAACTCGACTACTATCAGCTTGATGAGAAGATGACCAGAAGAACTACAATAACATCAAACAAACGACAGAATCTTCTGGTAAGTTTCTAATAATTTTGAGACAAACGAGTGAAGAGAGTACTAAAATAGTATAACGTTAAACTTTCGTCTATCGCGGTTAATTGGTATTATTGCTCAATTAGAAATTGAATATTTTTGTACTTTGCGCATAGAACAATGCTAGCTAGCTGTTTACAACTTACTCAATACGTTTTTTAAGCTATTATTAAAGCCTTCTGGACATCAAATAACACCACTATAATCACCTTTACACATATTAAATATAATATAGTTGATATAATAAGAGAAAATAAGGTTTTAAGACATAGATAATTGTGTTAAATCTGCTGTCAGGTTTAGTGCGCGTGACCAGTTTTTGTTTACTTTTGACAGCTCTACCTCAGCTCTGTCTTTTCTGGCCGTGCGTCACGTGACCCTGCTGGCCCCCCTCCAAACCGGAACGGATCCAAGCAGGATTTACTACAACAGGTGTGTCCCTTCATAAGCTTCCCCATCTGTCCTCTCATTTTGTTCTCGTTTCTTCCGGGGCCCCATTCATCCTTCAGTCCTCATCAATCAACTCCTTTTTAGGGTGTGGGCGGAGCTTAAGCCTCACTAGGATATATACAGTGTTGATTCATTGCTTAGTTATCATAGGGGCAGACCCTTTTTACATGGTCTGACTGAGACATGAACCAAAAGTGAGTCCGAGTCCGTTGCCAGGTTTAGTAATAAACTGCAAAATTAGTCAGCATAAGCAAAAACCACTATCTTCTCATTCATTTTTTTTTTTGCTTTTTGCCCCCCAAAAGTTGTAATAATCTAATAATTGTCCAAATATCAATGTCAAAGATATAATTTTTTTACAGGAAATAATACGGTAATCACTCATTCAGACTGTGATATATTTTTGTAGCTAGAGTAGAGAAAATCTGCATACAATCTTCTAAATACGATTTTAAACACCATTAGAGACCCCTAGACATGAACTAACACCCCTATAGTCACATTTAGACTAGTAATACGCATTATATTAGACGTAACAAGAGTAAAAAGGACATATAAGACTTAAATACGCTCATAAAAATGATATGTGTGCTGTGTCGGGGAGCTGAGTGGCCGGGGGACAGGAAGACGTTAGGTCAGCTATTCAGGGTGGCGTTCAACAACCGTAGCAACATGTGGCATGTTTTTTTCAACTTGCTTTTTTCAGTTTTTTTTCAGTTTTTTCAACTTGCTTCCAATGCACTTTTTTGGTGAAAAAAAAAAAAGGGAAACCTCACACACGCTCAACAGGGGCCCCAGAAGCACCCAAAAATGGCATAAATGCCAGAGTTTGAGGGCACTGATTTTTGACAAAAAACGTAAGGGGTTAGTATGTCGTTTTTTTCAGTTTTTTCAACTTGCTTCTAATGCACTTTTTTGGTGAAAAGAACAAAAGAAATCTCACTCACACTCAACAGGGGCCCCAGAAGCACCCAAAAATAGCATAAAATGCCAGTGTTTGAATTTGGTCATTTTTGACAAAAAACGTAAGGGGTTAGTATGTCGTTTTTTCAGTTTTTTTCAACTTGCCTCTAATGCACTTTTCTGGTCAAAAACACAATGGAAACCTCACACACGCTCAACAGGGGACCCAGAAGCCCCCAAAAATAGCATAAAATGCCAGTGTTTGAATTTGGTCTTTTTTGACAAAAAACGTAAGGGGTTAGTATGTCGTTTTTTTCAGTTTTTTCAACTTGCTTCTAATGCACTTTTTTGGTGAAAAGAACAAAAGAAATCTTACTCACACTCAACAGGGGCCCCAGAAGCACCCAAAAATAGCATAAAATGCCAGAGTTTGAATTTGGTCTTTTTTGACAAAAAACGTAAGGGGTTAGTATGTCGTTTTTTTCAGTTTTTTCAATTTGCCTCTAATGCACTTTTTTGGTAAAAAAAACAAGGAAAAACTCACACACGCTCAACAGGGGACCCAGAAGCACCCAAAAATGGCATAAAATGCCAGAGTTTGAATTTGGTCATTTTTGACAAAAAACGTAAGGGGTTAGTATGTCGTTTTTTTCAGTTTTTTCAACTTGCTTCTAATGCACTTTTTTGGTGAAAAGAACAAAAGAAATCTCACTCACACTCAACAGGGGCCCCAGAAGCACCCAAAAATAGCATAAAATGCCAGTGTTTGAATTTGATCATTTTTGACAAAAAGCGTAAGGGGTTAGTATGTCGTTTTTTCAGTTTTTTTCAACTTGCCTCTAATGCACTTTTCTGGTCAAAAACACAATGGAAACCTCACACACGCTCAACAGGGGACCCAGAAGCCCCCAAAAATAGCATAAAATGCCAGTGTTTGAATTTGGTCTTTTTTGACAAAAAACGTAAGGGGTTAGTATGTGGTTTTTTTCAGTTTTTTCAACTTGCTTCTAATGCACTTTTTTGGTGAAAAAAAACAAAAGAAATCTCACACACGCTCAACAGGGGCCCCAGGAGGACCCAAAAATAGCATAAAATGCCAGAGTTTGAATTTGGTCTTTTTTGACAAAAAACGTAAGGGGTTAGTATGTCGTTTTTTTCAGTTTTTTCAACTTGCTTCTAATGCACTTTTTTGGTGAAAAGAACAAAAGAAATCTTACTCACACTCAACAGGGGCCCCAGAAGCACCCAAAAATAGCATAAAATGCCAGAGTTTGAATTTGGTCATTTTTGACAAAAAACGTAAGGGGTTAGTATGTCGTTTTTTCAGTTTTTTTCAACTTGCCTCTAATGCACTTTTCTGGTCAAAAACACAACGGAAACCTCACACACGCTCAACAGGGGACCCAGAAGCCCCCAAAAATAGCATAAAATGCCAGTGTTTGAATTTGGTCTTTTTTGACAAAAAACGTAAGGGGTTAGTATGTGGTTTTTTTCAGTTTTTTCAACTTGCTTCTAATGCACTTTTTTGGTGAAAAAAAACAAAAGAAATCTCACACACGCTCAACAGGGGCCCCAGGAGGACCCAAAAATAGCATAAAATGCCAGAGTTTGAATTTGGTCTTTTTTGACAAAAAACGTAAGGGGTTAGTATGTCGTTTTTTTCAGTTTTTTCAATTTGCCTCTAATGCACTTTTTTGGTAAAAAAACAAGGAAAAACTCACACACGCTCAACAGGGGACCCAGAAGCACCCAAAAATGGCATAAAATGCCAGAGTTTGAATTTGGTGATTTTTGACAAAAAACGTAAGGGGTTAGTATGTGGTTTTTTTCAGTTTTTTCAACTTGCTTCTAATGCACTTTTTTGGTGAAAAGAACAAAAGAAATCTCACTCACACTCAACAGGGGCCCCAGAAGCACCCAAAAATAGCATAAAATGCCAGTGTTTGAATTTGGTCATTTTTGACAAAAAACGTAAGGGGTTAGTATGTCGTTTTTTCAGTTTTTTTCAACTTGCCTCTAATGCACTTTTCTGGTCAAAAACACAATGGAAACCTCACACACGCTCAACAGGGGACCCAGAAGCCCCCAAAAATAGCATAAAATGCCAGTGTTTGAATTTGGTCTTTTTTGACAAAAAACGTAAGGGGTTAGTATGTCGTTTTTTTCAGTTTTTTCAACTTGCTTCTAATGCACTTTTTTGGTGAAAAGAACAAAAGAAATCTTACTCACACTCAACAGGGGCCCCAGAAGCACCCAAAAATAGCATAAAATGCCAGAGTTTGAATTTGGTCTTTTTTGACAAAAAACGTAAGGGGTTAGTATGTCGTTTTTTTCAGTTTTTTCAATTTGCCTCTAATGCACTTTTTTGGTAAAAAAAACAAGGAAAAACTCACACACGCTCAACAGGGGACCCAGAAGCACCCAAAAATGGCATAAAATGCCAGAGTTTGAATTTGGTCATTTTTGACAAAAAACGTAAGGGGTTAGTATGTCGTTTTTTCAGTTTTTTTCAACTTGCCTCTAATGCACTTTTCTGGTCAAAAACACAATGGAAACCTCACACACGCTCAACAGGGGACCCAGAAGCCCCCAAAAATAGCATAAAATGCCAGTGTTTGAATTTGGTCTTTTTTGACAAAAAACGTAAGGGGTTAGTATGTCGTTTTTTTCAGTTTTTTCAACTTGCTTCTAATGCACTTTTTTGGTGAAAAGAACAAAAGAAATCTTACTCACACTCAACAGGGGCCCCAGAAGCACCCAAAAATAGCATAAAATGCCAGAGTTTGAATTTGGTCTTTTTTGACAAAAAACGTAAGGGGTTAGTATGTCGTTTTTTTCAGTTTTTTCAATTTGCCTCTAATGCACTTTTTTGGTAAAAAAAACAAGGAAAAACTCACACACGCTCAACAGGGGACCCAGAAGCACCCAAAAATGGCATAAAATGCCAGAGTTTGAATTTGGTCATTTTTGACAAAAAACGTAAGGGGTTAGTATGTCGTTTTTTTCAGTTTTTTCAACTTGCTTCTAATGCACTTTTTTGGTGAAAAGAACAAAAGAAATCTCACTCACACTCAACAGGGGCCCCAGAAGCACCCAAAAATAGCATAAAATGCCAGTGTTTGAATTTGATCATTTTTGACAAAAAGCGTAAGGGGTTAGTATGTCGTTTTTTCAGTTTTTTTCAACTTGCCTCTAATGCACTTTTCTGGTCAAAAACACAATGGAAACCTCACACACGCTCAACAGGGGACCCAGAAGCCCCCAAAAATAGCATAAAATGCCAGTGTTTGAATTTGGTCTTTTTTGACAAAAAACGTAAGGGGTTAGTATGTGGTTTTTTTCAGTTTTTTCAACTTGCTTCTAATGCACTTTTTTGGTGAAAAAAAACAAAAGAAATCTCACACACGCTCAACAGGGGCCCCAGGAGGACCCAAAAATAGCATAAAATGCCAGAGTTTGAATTTGGTCTTTTTTGACAAAAAACGTAAGGGGTTAGTATGTCGTTTTTTTCAGTTTTTTCAACTTGCTTCTAATGCACTTTTTTGGTGAAAAGAACAAAAGAAATCTTACTCACACTCAACAGGGGCCCCAGAAGCACCCAAAAATAGCATAAAATGCCAGAGTTTGAATTTGGTCATTTTTGACAAAAAACGTAAGGGGTTAGTATGTCGTTTTTTCAGTTTTTTTCAACTTGCCTCTAATGCACTTTTCTGGTCAAAAACACAACGGAAACCTCACACACGCTCAACAGGGGACCCAGAAGCCCCCAAAAATAGCATAAAATGCCAGTGTTTGAATTTGGTCTTTTTTGACAAAAAACGTAAGGGGTTAGTATGTGGTTTTTTTCAGTTTTTTCAACTTGCTTCTAATGCACTTTTTTGGTGAAAAAAAACAAAAGAAATCTCACACACGCTCAACAGGGGCCCCAGGAGGACCCAAAAATAGCATAAAATGCCAGAGTTTGAATTTGGTCTTTTTTGACAAAAAACGTAAGGGGTTAGTATGTCGTTTTTTTCAGTTTTTTCAATTTGCCTCTAATGCACTTTTTTGGTAAAAAAACAAGGAAAAACTCACACACGCTCAACAGGGGACCCAGAAGCACCCAAAAATGGCATAAAATGCCAGAGTTTGAATTTGGTGATTTTTGACAAAAAACGTAAGGGGTTAGTATGTGGTTTTTTTCAGTTTTTTCAACTTGCTTCTAATGCACTTTTTTGGTGAAAAGAACAAAAGAAATCTCACTCACACTCAACAGGGGCCCCAGAAGCACCCAAAAATAGCATAAAATGCCAGTGTTTGAATTTGGTCATTTTTGACAAAAAACGTAAGGGGTTAGTATGTCGTTTTTTCAGTTTTTTTCAACTTGCCTCTAATGCACTTTTCTGGTCAAAAACACAATGGAAACCTCACACACGCTCAACAGGGGACCCAGAAGCCCCCAAAAATAGCATAAAATGCCAGTGTTTGAATTTGGTCTTTTTTGACAAAAAACGTAAGGGGTTAGTATGTCGTTTTTTTCAGTTTTTTCAACTTGCTTCTAATGCACTTTTTTGGTGAAAAGAACAAAAGAAATCTTACTCACACTCAACAGGGGCCCCAGAAGCACCCAAAAATAGCATAAAATGCCAGAGTTTGAATTTGGTCTTTTTTGACAAAAAACGTAAGGGGTTAGTATGTCGTTTTTTTCAGTTTTTTCAATTTGCCTCTAATGCACTTTTTTGGTAAAAAAAACAAGGAAAAACTCACACACGCTCAACAGGGGACCCAGAAGCACCCAAAAATGGCATAAAATGCCAGAGTTTGAATTTGGTCATTTTTGACAAAAAACGTAAGGGGTTAGTATGTCGTTTTTTCAGTTTTTTTCAACTTGCCTCTAATGCACTTTTCTGGTCAAAAACACAATGGAAACCTCACACACGCTCAACAGGGGACCCAGAAGCCCCCAAAAATAGCATAAAATGCCAGTGTTTGAATTTGGTCTTTTTTGACAAAAAACGTAAGGGGTTAGTATGTGGTTTTTTTCAGTTTTTTCAACTTGCTTCTAATGCACTTTTTTGGTGAAAAAAAACAAAAGAAATCTCACACACGCTCAACAGGGGCCCCAGGAGGACCCAAAAATAGCATAAAATGCCAGAGTTTGAATTTGGTCTTTTTTGACAAAAAACGTAAGGGGTTAGTATGTCGTTTTTTTCAGTTTTTTCAACTTGCTTCTAATGCACTTTTTTGGTGAAAAGAACAAAAGAAATCTTACTCACACTCAACAGGGGCCCCAGAAGCACCCAAAAATAGCATAAAATGCCAGAGTTTGAATTTGGTCATTTTTGACAAAAAACGTAAGGGGTTAGTATGTCGTTTTTTCAGTTTTTTTCAACTTGCCTCTAATGCACTTTTCTGGTCAAAAACACAACGGAAACCTCACACACGCTCAACAGGGGACCCAGAAGCCCCCAAAAATAGCATAAAATGCCAGTGTTTGAATTTGGTCTTTTTTGACAAAAAACGTAAGGGGTTAGTATGTGGTTTTTTTCAGTTTTTTCAACTTGCTTCTAATGCACTTTTTTGGTGAAAAAAAACAAAAGAAATCTCACACACGCTCAACAGGGGCCCCAGGAGGACCCAAAAATAGCATAAAATGCCAGAGTTTGAATTTGGTCTTTTTTGACAAAAAACGTAAGGGGTTAGTATGTCGTTTTTTTCAGTTTTTTCAATTTGCCTCTAATGCACTTTTTTGGTAAAAAAAACAAGGAAAAACTCACACACGCTCAACAGGGGACCCAGAAGCACCCAAAAATGGCATAAAATGCCAGAGTTTGAATTTGGTGATTTTTGACAAAAAACGTAAGGGGTTAGTATGTGGTTTTTTTCAGTTTTTTCAACTTGCTTCTAATGCACTTTTTTGGTGAAAAGAACAAAAGAAATCTCACTCACACTCAACAGGGGCCCCAGAAGCACCCAAAAATAGCATAAAATGCCAGTGTTTGAATTTGGTCATTTTTGACAAAAAACGTAAGGGGTTAGTATGTCGTTTTTTCAGTTTTTTTCAACTTGCCTCTAATGCACTTTTCTGGTCAAAAACACAATGGAAACCTCACACACGCTCAACAGGGGACCCAGAAGCCCCCAAAAATAGCATAAAATGCCAGTGTTTGAATTTGGTCTTTTTTGACAAAAAACGTAAGGGGTTAGTATGTGGTTTTTTTCAGTTTTTTCAACTTGCTTCTAATGCACTTTTTTGGTGAAAAAAACAAAAGAAATCTCACACACGCTCAACAGGGGCCCCAGGAGGACCCAAAAATAGCATAAAATGCCAGAGTTTGAACTTGGTCTTTTTTGACAAAAAACGTAAAGGGTTAGTATGTCGTTTTTTTCAGTTTTTTTCAACTTGCTTCTAATGCACTTTTTTGGTAAAAAAAACAAGGAAAAACTCACACATGCTCAACACGGGACCCCAGAAGCACCCAAAAACGGCATAAAATGCCAGAGTTTGAATTTGGTGATTTTTGACAAAAAACGTAAGGGGTTAGTATGTCGTTTTTTTCAGTTTTTTCAACTTGCTTCTAATGCACTTTTTTGGTGAAAAGAACAAAATAAATCTCACTCACACTCAACAGGGGCCCCAGAAGCACCCAAAAATAGCATAAAATGCCAGTGTTTGAATTTGGTCATTTTTGACAAAAAACGTAAGGGGTTAGTATGTCGTTTTTTCAGTTTTTTTCAACTTGCCTCTAATGCACTTTTCTGGTCAAAAACACAATGGAAACCTCACACACGCTCAACAGGGGACCCAGAAGCCCCCAAAAATAGCATAAAATGCCAGTGTTTGAATTTGGTCTTTTTTGACAAAAAACGTAAGGGGTTAGTATGTCGTTTTTTTCAGTTTTTTCAACTTGCTTCTAATGCACTTTTTTGGTGAAAAGAACAAAAGAAATCTTACTCACACTCAACAGGGGCCCCAGAAGCACCCAAAAATAGCATAAAATGCCAGAGTTTGAATTTGGTCTTTTTTGACAAAAAACGTAAGGGGTTAGTATGTCGTTTTTTTCAGTTTTTTCAATTTGCCTCTAATGCACTTTTTTGGTAAAAAAAACAAGGAAAAACTCACACACGCTCAACAGGGGACCCAGAAGCACCCAAAAATGGCATAAAATGCCAGAGTTTGAATTTGGTCATTTTTGACAAAAAACGTAAGGGGTTAGTATGTCGTTTTTTTCAGTTTTTTCAACTTGCTTCTAATGCACTTTTTTGGTGAAAAGAACAAAAGAAATCTCACTCACACTCAACAGGGGCCCCAGAAGCACCCAAAAATAGCATAAAATGCCAGTGTTTGAATTTGATCATTTTTGACAAAAAGCGTAAGGGGTTAGTATGTCGTTTTTTCAGTTTTTTTCAACTTGCCTCTAATGCACTTTTCTGGTCAAAAACACAATGGAAACCTCACACACGCTCAACAGGGGACCCAGAAGCCCCCAAAAATAGCATAAAATGCCAGTGTTTGAATTTGGTCTTTTTTGACAAAAAACGTAAGGGGTTAGTATGTGGTTTTTTTCAGTTTTTTCAACTTGCTTCTAATGCACTTTTTTGGTGAAAAAAAACAAAAGAAATCTCACACACGCTCAACAGGGGCCCCAGGAGGACCCAAAAATAGCATAAAATGCCAGAGTTTGAATTTGGTCTTTTTTGACAAAAAACGTAAGGGGTTAGTATGTCGTTTTTTTCAGTTTTTTCAACTTGCTTCTAATGCACTTTTTTGGTGAAAAGAACAAAAGAAATCTTACTCACACTCAACAGGGGCCCCAGAAGCACCCAAAAATAGCATAAAATGCCAGAGTTTGAATTTGGTCATTTTTGACAAAAAACGTAAGGGGTTAGTATGTCGTTTTTTCAGTTTTTTTCAACTTGCCTCTAATGCACTTTTCTGGTCAAAAACACAACGGAAACCTCACACACGCTCAACAGGGGACCCAGAAGCCCCCAAAAATAGCATAAAATGCCAGTGTTTGAATTTGGTCTTTTTTGACAAAAAACGTAAGGGGTTAGTATGTGGTTTTTTTCAGTTTTTTCAACTTGCTTCTAATGCACTTTTTTGGTGAAAAAAAACAAAAGAAATCTCACACACGCTCAACAGGGGCCCCAGGAGGACCCAAAAATAGCATAAAATGCCAGAGTTTGAATTTGGTCTTTTTTGACAAAAAACGTAAGGGGTTAGTATGTCGTTTTTTTCAGTTTTTTCAATTTGCCTCTAATGCACTTTTTTGGTAAAAAAAACAAGGAAAAACTCACACACGCTCAACAGGGGACCCAGAAGCACCCAAAAATGGCATAAAATGCCAGAGTTTGAATTTGGTGATTTTTGACAAAAAACGTAAGGGGTTAGTATGTGGTTTTTTTCAGTTTTTTCAACTTGCTTCTAATGCACTTTTTTGGTGAAAAGAACAAAAGAAATCTCACTCACACTCAACAGGGGCCCCAGAAGCACCCAAAAATAGCATAAAATGCCAGTGTTTGAATTTGGTGATTTTTGACAAAAAACGTAAGGGGTTAGTATGTCGTTTTTTTCAGTTTTTTCAACTTGCTTCTAATGCACTTTTTTGGTGAAAAGAACAAAATAAATCTCACTCACACTCAACAGGGGCCCCAGAAGCACCCAAAAATAGCATAAAATGCCAGTGTTTGAATTTGGTCATTTTTGACAAAAAACGTAAGGGGTTAGTATGTCGTTTTTTCAGTTTTTTTCAACTTGCCTCTAATGCACTTTTCTGGTCAAAAACACAATGGAAACCTCACACACGCTCAACAGGGGACCCAGAAGCCCCCAAAAATAGCATAAAATGCCAGTGTTTGAATTTGGTCTTTTTTGACAAAAAACGTAAGGGGTTAGTATGTCGTTTTTTTCTGTTTTTTCAATTTGCCTCTAATGCACTTTTTTGGTAAAAAAAACAAGGAAAAACTCACACACGCTCAACAGGGGACCCAGAAGCACCCAAAAATGGCATAAAATGCCAGAGTTTGAATTTGGTCATTTTTGACAAAAAACGTAAGGGGTTAGTATGTCGTTTTTTTCAGTTTTTTCAACTTGCTTCTAATGCACTTTTTTGGTGAAAAGAACAAAAGAAATCTCACTCACACTCAACAGGGGCCCCAGAAGCACCCAAAAATAGCATAAAATGCCAGTGTTTGAATTTGATCATTTTTGACAAAAAGCGTAAGGGGTTAGTATGTCGTTTTTTCAGTTTTTTTCAACTTGCCTCTAATGCACTTTTCTGGTCAAAAACACAATGGAAACCTCACACACGCTCAACAGGGGACCCAGAAGCCCCCAAAAATAGCATAAAATGCCAGTGTTTGAATTTGGTCTTTTTTGACAAAAAACGTAAGGGGTTAGTATGTGGTTTTTTTCAGTTTTTTCAACTTGCTTCTAATGCACTTTTTTGGTGAAAAGAACAAAAGAAATCTCACTCACACTCAACAGGGGCCCCAGAAGCACCCAAAAATAGCATAAAATGCCAGTGTTTGAATTTGGTCATTTTTGACAAAAAACGTAAGGGGTTAGTATGTCGTTTTTTCAGTTTTTTTCAACTTGCCTCTAATGCACTTTTCTGGTCAAAAACACAACGGAAACCTCACACACGCTCAACAGGGGACCCAGAAGCCCCCAAAAATAGCATAAAATGCCAGTGTTTGAATTTGGTCTTTTTTGACAAAAAACGTAAGGGGTTAGTATGTGGTTTTTTTCAGTTTTTTCAACTTGCTTCTAATGCACTTTTTTGGTGAAAAAAAACAAAAGAAATCTCACACACGCTCAACAGGGGCCCCAGGAGGACCCAAAAATAGCATAAAATGCCAGAGTTTGAATTTGGTCTTTTTTGACAAAAAACGTAAGGGGTTAGTATGTCGTTTTTTTCAGTTTTTTCAATTTGCCTCTAATGCACTTTTTTGGTAAAAAAAACAAGGAAAAACTCACACACGCTCAACAGGGGACCCAGAAGCACCCAAAAATGGCATAAAATGCCAGAGTTTGAATTTGGTGATTTTTGACAAAAAACGTAAGGGGTTAGTATGTGGTTTTTTTCAGTTTTTTCAACTTGCTTCTAATGCACTTTTTTGGTGAAAAGAACAAAAGAAATCTCACTCACACTCAACAGGGGCCCCAGAAGCACCCAAAAATAGCATAAAATGCCAGTGTTTGAATTTGGTCATTTTTGACAAAAAACGTAAGGGGTTAGTATGTCGTTTTTTCAGTTTTTTTCAACTTGCCTCTAATGCACTTTTCTGGTCAAAAACACAATGGAAACCTCACACACGCTCAACAGGGGACCCAGAAGCCCCCAAAAATAGCATAAAATGCCAGTGTTTGAATTTGGTCTTTTTTGACAAAAAACGTAAGGGGTTAGTATGTGGTTTTTTTCAGTTTTTTCAACTTGCTTCTAATGCACTTTTTTGGTGAAAAAAACAAAAGAAATCTCACACACGCTCAACAGGGGCCCCAGGAGGACCCAAAAATAGCATAAAATGCCAGAGTTTGAACTTGGTCTTTTTTGACAAAAAACGTAAGGGGTTAGTATGTCGTTTTTTCAGTTTTTTTCAACTTGCTTCTAATGCACTTTTTTGGTAAAAAAAACAAGGAAAAACTCACACATGCTCAACACGGGACCCCAGAAGCACCCAAAACGGCATAAAATGCCAGAGTTTGAATTTGGTGATTTTTGACAAAA
The DNA here is from genome assembly GCF_037039965.1 of Doryrhamphus excisus. Lineage (NCBI taxonomy): Eukaryota > Metazoa > Chordata > Actinopteri > Syngnathiformes > Syngnathidae > Doryrhamphus > Doryrhamphus excisus. Next base: position 3,247,605 of record NC_136363.1, read on the forward strand.
AACGTAAGGGGTTAGTATGTCGTTTTTTTCAGTTTTTTCAACTTGCTTCTAATGCACTTTTTTGGTGAAAAGAACAAAAGAAATCTCACTCACACTCAACAGGGGCCCCAGAAGCATCCAAAAATAGCATAAAATGCCAGTGTTTGAATTTGGTCATTTTTGACAAAAATCATAAGGGGTTAGTATGTCGTTTTTTTTTCTGTTTTTTTCAACTTGCCTCTAATGCACATTTTTGGTAAAAAAAAACAAAACAAAACAAAACAAGGGAAACCTCACACACGCTCAACAGGGGACCCAGGAGCACCCAAAAACGGCATAAAATGCCAGAGTTTGAATTTTGTGATTTTTGACAAAAAACGTAAGGGGTTAGTATGTCGTTTTTTCAGTTTTTTTTTTACTTGCTTCTAATGCACTTTTTTGGTGAAAAAAACAAGGGAAACCTCACACACGCTCAACAGGGGCCCCAGAAGCACCCAAAAATGGCATAAAATGGCGGCATTAGAGGGCGCTGATTTTTGACAAAAATCATAAGGGGTTAGTATGTCGTTTTTTTCAACTTGCCTCTAATGCACTTTTTTGGTAAAAAAAAAAAACAAAAAAAAAAAAACATGGGAAAACACACACAACAGGGACCCCAGAAACGGCATAAAATGGCGGTGTTTGCGGGCGGTGATTTTTGACTGTTGTGGGATAATGACATAATAATAATAATAATAATAATAATGATAATAATAATAATAATAATAATAATAAAAGGTGATCAGGTCTGATGCTTGTGCGTTTCACAGAACATCATTGAACACCTAGTGACCAGTATAGAACAGCACATATCACAGTGTCTTTGAATGCCTCATACAGTATTTGTACTTTTATTTCATATAACACATAGTATGCTCAAGTGTTTCATTTTAAGCAAGATACTGTGTACAATATGCGTATTTTGTGAGTATCACTTGGGAGTATTTGTGGCAAAGGTTTGGCTAAAGTAAACAAGCAGCTGCTGGTCTGGCCTGGGTGTATTTTTATAAGTAAGCCTTGCGTCTTCATCTAATCCACTTTAAGGAGCACAAGGGGTCACATCCTCTAAAGTAGACACACATACTGTATATACCGTATACACCGTATACACCGTATATACTGTATATACCGTACGACACTTAGTGGACGCACATCAGTTGCAGCGCTTGCACGTCTTCATCGGCTTCTCTTCCTTACAGATTTGTCCTGCCGTTTGGAAAAAGGAATGGATTCCATCTTGTCACTGGGCGCCTCCTTCAAACACTTGAGCAGCGCCAACACCGGCACCCCCAAGAGAGGCGCTAAAGGCCGCAGGAGCAGCTTCACGCGCCGGGCGAGCATCAGCAGACGGAGAAGTCTTCCCTGCAGCAGCCAGAAGGTCCCGGATTCGTGGCTGAGAGTCTACCAGGCGGAACTCAAGCAAGAAAGGTCGGCAAACTGAAACTGAAACTGTCCAGCGTTATCAGGGGCTTTGTCCGCAAGTCATGCAGTGGTTTGTACAGATCGGTGTTGTCAGTTTCTTAATAGGATTTCCATTCTTGGGGCTTCACATTTTTTTAAACCCCTTTTTATAATTATGTCTTGGATGAATTGGTAAGGGGCTGCACGGCGGGCAAGTGGTTAGCGCGCAGACCTCACAACCAGGAGACCCGAGTTCAAGCCCACCCTCAGCCATCTCTGTGTGGCGTTTTCTCCGGCTTCCTCCCACATTCCAAAAACATGCTAGCTTAATTAGCGACTTCAAATTGTCCATAGGTATGAATGTGAGTGTGAATGGTTGTTTGTCTATATGTGCCCTGTGATTGGCTGGCCACCAGTCCAGGGTGTACCCCGCCTCTCGCCCCCCCCCCGTGACTCTCCTGAAGCGGTAGAAAATGAATGAATGAATTGATAGGGATGCTTGAGAGTGGACTAATGGGCTTGTGGGCCGTTTTGTGTTCAGGAAAAGGCAGCAAGCAACACTTGCTAAGAAAAACGCTGAAAGGTCCGTGAGAAAGACCCACTTCAGGAGCCATCACTGCCTGCCAAGGGTACGTAACGTGACTTGAACTGATTTGAAGTGCTTCTGTTTTTATCAACTTGCTTCAAATGTAGTTTTCTGGTAAAAAAAAAAAAAAAAAAAAAAAAACAACAATGGAAACCTCACACACCCAAAAACAGCATAAAATGCCAGAGTTTGAATTTTGTCATTTTTTGACAAAAAACGTAAGGGGTTAGTATGTCGTTTTTTTCATTTTTTCAACTTGCTTCTAATGCACTTTTTTGGTGAAAAAAACACGGGAAACCTCACTCACGCTCAACAGGGGCCCCAGGAGGACCCAAAAATAGCATAAAATGCCAGAGTTTGAATTTTGTCATTTTTGACAAAAAAACGTAAG